>NC_092255.1:7663306-7723306 GCF_036320965.1 Panulirus ornatus | reverse complement strand
TCTGACCAGTTTAAGGCATAATATTGCTCCCTCAGCAGCTACACTGTCTCACACCAACAAATATTCCTGAACAAAATATTTTACCATATTTACCCGCAACGGTGGATGGAAATCGACACATTTTACGTCACAACTTCGACCATTTGTTGAAGACCCATTGTGACCTGACACTTGTGTTCAACTCTCCCGGGTCAAGACAAATGTTTGTCGCTGGAAAGTTTATGATAACAGCTGTTGTCTGTGAGTGTCTTGTGAAGGTGTGAGGCACTTGTGAGTGACGTGTGTGTACCTCAGGTGTATATGTGAGTGTCTTGTGAAGGTGTGAGGCACTTGTGAGTGACGTGTGTGTACCTCAGGTGTATATGTGAGTGTCTTGTGAAGGTGTGAGGCACATGTGAGTGACGTGTGTGTACCTCAGGTGTATATGTGAGTGTCTTGTGAAGGTGTGAGGCACATGTGAGTGACGTGTGTGTACCTCAGGTGTATATGTGAGTGTCTTGTGAAGGTGTGAGGCACATGTGAGTGACGTGTGTGTACCTAAGGTGTATATGTGAGTGTCTTGTGAAGGTGTGAGGCACATGTGAGTGACGTGTGTGTACCTCAGGTGTATATGTGAGTGTATTGTGAAGGTGTGAGGCACATGTGAGTGACCTGAGTGTCTCATGTGTATGTGTAATAACCGTGTGGGAGGAGCCTGTGTGGCTGCAATATGTAAGTGGCGTGTGGGTCAGGTTTGTGGGGCACTTGTGTGTGTGTGTGTGTGTGTGTGTGTGTGTGTGTGTGTGTGTGTGTGTGTGTGTGTCAGAGTAAAATGTCTCATCATATAAGCAATAAAACAAACTGTCTACGTCTTCATGCTCCTCCACAGATCTGCTTTGATACTAATCTCTGGAAAATAGTTGATCGCTGGGTTACCAAGTTGCAGTTCCTGAAAAATTACAATTTTGATTGGAAAACGAGGAATGACTGCTTCCCCTTCCTGGTAGGTGCATGACAGGTCAATATGGGCCGGACATCAGGTCAGGCATGAACGATGAGCTTCCATAATACCAGATAAAATCTTGAGTCATGCAGAGGAGAACTTAAAGTTATGCAGAGAGGGAACTCAGGTTATGCACGGTGGTAATGAGGGACCTCAGGTCATGCAGGATGGTAATGAGGGAGCTCAGGTCATGTCTTGGAGGGTAGTAAGGAGGGATGTGTACAAGTTTCACCTACATGATAAGGAGAGAAAATGTGTACACGAAGATTACATTGTGCAGGATAAGATCTGAACACAGTACACAATACACCAGCTGCATCTTTATGTACAACTTCAGATAACATTCTTATCTTAGAGCAGATATAACAGGTCAGTCAGGTGAGAAGTGACTCATGTATGTTTATACATTTCACAAAACATTTGTTTATCATCTAATGTACATTTTTCATCCAGGAAGATCATAAAACAGGAAAACGAAACCAATGTACCAGAATCTGGTGACATATATGATGACCTGCCATGGAAAAGAAACCATCTTTCTACATGATGATCAACGTCCAGGATGACACAGAGGCTGGTCTGGACAAGAGACTGAAGCACTTCGATGTTTGGGGTCGAAATGAAAGATGATGAAAGTTATTGATCTTGATCAGAAAAACTGGGAAGCTAAACTGAACTCTTCTGATCACCAACACCATTCATCTCACAATGGTCTTGGTATCAATAAAACAACAGCTAACACATGTACGCACTTCACATAATTAATAAAACTGTTTTCCCGAGTTGAGAAAAAGTTTGAAATTAACCTGAGATTTATGCCACAGTTCTCATCTAACTTTAATCTTAAACAGGTGGTAAATAATAGAAATCTTGGCCGGAACCTCGCAACTGAGTAATTTCTTAAAAGGCAATTAAATAAACCAGACGATAGAGTCGAAAAGAATTAAAGTTGTTACTGAGACGGTGGAGGAAATTTGTTCAAAGAATATTTGATGTAACCTTAACATCATAGACTGGAACACGCTCTTTGATATCTTCGATATCACAAGAGGATGTTTTAATTCTTTTCATGTATTTTAGGTGATAAACTTTTGTTTCTTCTTATTAATGATTGTATTCTTGTGTGTAGAAAGGTTTACAAAATCGTAATACAATTTCCTTAAAGTCCTTTTACGTGTCCCTGGGGCTTATGATCATGGAACGGGAAATACACACATTCCAGGACCACAAACACTCCAAAGAAGGTCTGGTAATACTTGTGTTAGAGGCAGGATGGGTACGTTGGTGGCAGGATGGGTACGGTGGTGGCAGGATGGGTACGGTGGTGGCAGGATGGGTACGGTAATGGCAGGATGGGTACGGTGGTGGCAGGATGGGTACGGTGGTGGCAGGATGGGTACGTTGGTGGCAGGATGGGTGCGTTGGTGGCAGGATGGGTACGTTGGTGGCAGGATGGGTACGTTGGTGCTCCACATATTGCATTATGACACATGACAGGAACAGTGTCACTGGTGCTCCACATATTGCATTATGACACGTGACAGCAACAGTGTCACTGGTGCTCCACATATTGCATTATGACACGTGACAGCAACAGTGTCACTGATGCTCCACATATTGCATTATGACACATGACAGGGACAGTGTCACTGATGCTCCACATATTAGGTGTTTGCCTGGTGTGGTGGGTGGTGGACTTGGTGACCAGGCGACACCAACCGTCCACTTTAGGGGAGCCACATCACTAGCCCTAACATGCGGCGTACCACAGGGCACCAACCCGCTCTGCTTCCTCATCCTTATCAATGACGTCCTGAAGGAGACAAACCACCGCTGGAAGTACGTACACGACTCCACTATCAACAACAACAACAACAACAACTCTCCTGACTTAAGTGTCCTTCAGCACATCATCAACACTGGACTACGACGTCACCATCAACCACACTGTGATGATGATGATGTACATCAACCTGGGCGCACACAACATCCTGCCACCTGACATCACACTAGGCCCTGACATCCTCCGGGTAGCCAGAGACTTCACACTTCTTGATGTCACTATAGACGACGGTTTGAACTGGAAGAATCATGTCTGAAGTGTCATCAAATCTTCCTCATACCGTCTGTACTTTCTCTGCCAACTGATGATACTAGGCGTCCCACCAACTGAGCTCAGGAAGCTCTATACCAATCTTCATTCCACCTCAGTTCACCTACGTCTCCCTACCAGGGTCTTCCTCACTAACAGATACACAGAAGGACCAGCTAGAAAGGGTGCAGGATAGAGCATGAAGAATCATCCTGGCCCCATCTTACTCCACCTACCAAGAAACCATCATCTAGGTCAACCTGTCTACCATCTCCGACCAACATCTCCAACTGCTGAACCTCCCTCGACGTTCCTCTACAACGAACCTCCGCTCGTCACTACAATGGACTTGTTCTAGTCATTGCTCGTGCAGACAGATATAAGAACATGCCTATACCTACCATTGTCAACTTCATAAACAGTCCATGAACAAAAGCATAGCTATGCCAGTGAACAGCTTATCTTCCTGTCAGTTAGGCTATGTGGTATGTCAGCTGCTGTATTACTGTAACTATTCATCACTTAATGTTCAATCAAGTTCATAATATATAAACCATACCATTTACACCATGAACATCCCCGTATATCTGCCATCCTGTCTATATAAACATACCTCATCCATGTGCTTATTTAAAGTATGCAAATAACCAGCTCACCCTGATATTAAACCTTTGTAAGATTAATCAACCAGCAACTATCCTAACCTCCCAGTTCTGTAATATCTGTAGCCATTGGTGTATTTTCAGGGGACTGGCTGCCTATAATCAATGAAGTTATTCATTTACTCATTTATTAATTTCATTTATATCAATGTAATAAAGGCTACCAATTGTGAAGCCAGATGCAAAAGATTTGCTCTAAATATTTCGCCGGTTTGTTATTTTTCCTTCGACACCAAAGATGTAAGAGTAATTTACGTTCTAACTGTACCATACGTCTTCACAGATTTCTGGTTCCGGTCGGATTAATCATTATACGTTCTGTGGTGCCCTCTATATCACACAATATAAACAGTATAAGATGTAAGTAACACTGAAAATTACGTAGGTCATGTAACTGTAAACTTCTATATAATGAATGCTTTACAACAGCAAGTACAACATTGGGAAATATTTTACTTCTTCGAAATATTCTATCATTATCAATTATAAAACCTGTTATATAGCAAAGATGGAGACATATATTGATCTTTATAAATCCATGAAATCATTTATTTATCATCATCATCATTATCATATATATTTGTCCAGGTAATATGATCAACGTGCCAGCCAGTACCAAACTAAGGTAATAAGACAACAGCCATTCTCACAGTAAGCCTTCAGCCACCCTCCTCCTCCTCCTCCTTTGTGTTGTTGTCCAGACCAGCTCCCTCAACAAGTTAACTTCAACAAAGCAACTCTGGCGCCATGAAACTAAACTTTCCATTCAAAGGCAAACTTCGCTGCTCTTCGCTCTCGCTTCCCAGTCAACTCACTGAAACAATGCCACTTGACAAGTCCTGTTTTCGTCTATTTGCTCTAGCAACATCGACAAACAAAAGTACACAAGACTCTGTTTATGTACAAACAATATTCATCCATCCTTCCTGTCCACCAAAACATTGAGAAACGTCACAAAAACCTTACTGGCACCTTCAGTAGGTCTTCCAGTGACAGCTTTCCAGGTCCAGGGCATCATAACACAAGTCCAGACCAGCTGAGGCTGGTGGACTGGGTCCTCCTCAGTCCAGGGCATCATAACACAAACTGTGGTTCTAAAGCCACAAACCCAGGTCATCATAACACTAACATCTTAATCAATATAGTATTGGTCTTTGCTCTGGTATGGTACCACGTCATGTTGTCCTCCTCTGACGCACGTTACTTGAAAATGGAAATTTCCAAAGTTTAGAAAATTAAGAAATGTAAAAATATATAGATCAACAAGCACTAGACATGTAGCTGAATTTACTATTTTTCCTTTTAAAAGAATGAATGATTTAATGTTGAATGTGTACTCCAAAATATCAAAGACGGAGACGCAAGTGGACTGCAATACCGACTTAAGGACTTAACCTGCAACATTGATGGAGCTGGAGTGCTCGCCACAATAACCAGAAATCTAAGTTCCTTTTTGAACATTATGGTGGATTAGGAGAGTATTTCTCTCCTTGTTATCCTCTGCTGTATAGAAATACTATGGTCCTTCATGACACATTAAAGTGTTAGTTTAGATTATCTTGCATATGACAATACTGCCTCACTGGTGAGGAGAGAGTGGCCCGGCAGAAGACAACTGGTCTACCAGCAGTGTAGTGAGGCAACAGCAACATCATGACTCAGATATTCTGGAGGGATTTACACTCTCTCTTGCCCACACGATCCTCATCCTCTTATGTGCACCTCTGTGGTGTGTGTGTGTGTGTGTGTGTGTGTGTGTGTGTGTGTCAATATTTGGTCATGATGGACTGGTCAATACTTCACTAACAATATGATCATATTTGAGACTCTCATTAATAATGTCCTTCCTAACAGTTGACCTCGTCACCACACAAGTACAATCTGACCATTAGAGATGTGGTCTCACATGATAGTTACAACCAATAGTAGTAACACAATATTCACCCTTTATAACGCTCCAGTCACATGATAGTTACAACCAATAGTAGTAACACAATATTCACCCTTTATAACACTCCAGTCACATAATAGTTACAACCAATAGTAGTAACACAATATTCACACTTTATAACACTCCAGTCACATGATAGTTACAACCAATAGTAGTAACACAATATTCACACTTTATAACACTCCAGTCACATGATAGTTACAACCAATAGTAGTAACACAATATTCACACTTTATAACGCTCCAGTCAAATCTTGGTGTGAATCCTCCTCTTTAGTTCTGGTCACCAAACCTGACCAAAGATGAAGAACATTAGACTAAATACAAACAGGATTAACCAAACTAATTCCTACACTCAGAAATATGCTTTATAAAGGCTCAAATACCTAGAATTATTCCCTTTAAAACAGTGAAAACTTCAAGGAGATTTGATAAAACTTTTCAAATTCTTTGATTTTTTCTACATAAAAAACTTTCTTTCTTAAGACAGAAATTCCAAGACGGATATTAACGTAATGAAGATGGAAGGTGGAAGATGTATCATCAACGTGAACAAATGGTTTTCCTCATGTCAATTGGTTGAGCACTGGAATAACTTAACTCCTGATGTAATAAATATAAAGGTTATAAATACCTTCATATCAAGGATAAGCAAAAACTTCAATGATAACTGTTATCAGTAAAAAATCCGGTATCACTAATAATTTTATCCTTCATCAGAAATTAGCGGGAGAACAGATGTTATAAAATTGATGGTGAACGTTTTCCACTGTAAACTTTCCTGTTAATATCAATATGATGAATAAGACACTTGACCTTCCACTAGACTCATCATCATGATGTGTGCCTCATCATCATCATCATCATACAGTGGTGGTTGAGCCACAACATTGAGTTCGTAGCTTTGTAAATGTTCATAGTTTGATCATCATGATGTGCGCCTCATCATCATCATCATACAGTGGTGGTTGAGCCACAACATTGAGTTCGTAGCTTTGTAAATGTTCATAGTTTGATCATCATGATGTGTGCCTCATCATCATCATCATCATCATACAGTGGTGGTTGAGCCACAACATTGAGTTCGTAGCTTTGTAAATGTTCATAGTTTGATCATCATGATGTGTGCCTCATCATCATCATCATCATACAGTGGTGGTTGAGCCACAACATTGAGTTCGTAGCTTTGTAAATGTTCATAGTTTGATCATCATGATGTGTGCCTCATCATCATCATCATCATCATCATACAGTGGTGGTTGAGCCACAACATTGAGTTCGTAGCTTTGTAAATGTTCATAGTTTGATCATCATGATGTGTGCCTCATCATCATCATCATCATCATCATCATCATACAGTGGTGGTTGAGCCACAACATTGAGTTCGTAGCTTTGTAAATGTTCATAGTTTGATCATCATGATGTGTGCCTCATCATCATCATCATACAGTGGTGGTTGAGCCACAACATTGAGTTCGTAGCTTTGTAAATGTTCATAGTTTGCACACATGTATTCCTGGCGGTCAGTCCTCTTGGTCATGCTGGTCATTACCATTATGGAAGACGTGAACTTGGTGAATCTTTCGTCATGATGCTCGACATCTTCAGAACATTGGACAAGGTATGGCACAAGTGTTGCCTCACTAAACCTCCTGCTTCTCTCTTATGTAATACATAGTTTCCTTCCCAGTCATTCCATCGCTGTTATCGTTAATGTAACGACCTTTCCCTCTCATCCTGTCACCAGTAGTGACCCTAAGGGCTCTGCCCTACTAACTACCATCTTTCTTCTCTCCATAAAAGATCTTTCGTTCCATCTTCCATCCAAGATTCTACTGAACCTATCTTACATGATCTTCACTTCCTTGTCTCACTCTGACACTCGTCCTTTCTCTCACACTGAACATATTTCTTGTCTTTATTCTGATCTGACGATCATCTCGGTCTGGGGACACAGTCACTTGGTGAAGCTGGACAATGTTAAAACATAATTTCGACATATATCTGTTCTAAATCTCTCTCGTTTTGTACTATTGAGTTTTAAGAGTCAGCAGTTGAACGTGTCAGTAATAACTTAGGCATAACCATGTCCTTCTCTCTAGCCAGGCATCTCGCTGGCGCCACACCACACACTCTGGACACGTTGCCAAACACACCTCCTGTTTGACCCACGTCCCAGTCTGACCGACTTCCTCCTCGTCTCCGTCCACTAGCCCTGTTCCCTCACCTCAGACCACGTCTCTCATTCCCAAAGACAACACACATGTCTCATCCACCAGTTAGAGCAATGCATACTTACCTTCATCCCACTGACAACGTTCTCACCCATTCTTGTTAATACCAGCTGTCTTACTTATACTAGATGGTTCACTCATACCAGCTGTCTCACTTATACTAGATGTTTCTCATATCAGCTGTCTTATTTATACTAGATTTCTCACTTATAGCAGCTTTCTCACTTATACCAGCTGTCTCATTCATACCAGCTGTCGCGCTCACACCAGCTGCATCAGTCTCACACAACCTTCAACAATTTTCCTACTGAATCATTCAGGAAACTCGATTAATTCCTTCCATTCTGCCACTCCAGTGAGCAGCTAGACCCAGATAATCCTCTTTACCTCCCTGTCTCTCCCACCAGTCCTGCCAGTCACCTCTCATGTCCCAGTCTCTCTTCCTGTCTCTCCCACCAGTCCTGCCAGTCACCTCTCATGTCCCAGTCTCTCTTCCTGTCTCTCCCACCAGTCCTGCCAGTCATCTCTCATGACCCAGTCTCTCTTCCTGTCTCTCCCACCAGTCCTGCCAGTCACCTCTCATGACCCAGTCTCTCTTCCTGTCTCTCCCACCAGTCCTGCCAGTCACCTCTCATGTCCCAGTCTCTCTTCTGTCTCTCCCACCAGTCCTGCCAGTCACCTCTCATGTCCCAGTCTCTCTTCCTGTCTCTCCCACCAGTCCTGCCAGTCACCTCTCATGACCCAGTCCCACCAGTCCCTGCCAGTCACCTCTCATGTCCCAGTCTCTCTTCTGTCTCTCCCACCAGTCCTGCCAGTCACCTCTCATGCCCCAGTCTCTCTTCTGTCTCTCCCACCAGTCCTGCCAGTCACCTCTCATGTCCCAGTCTCTCTTCCTGTCTCTCCCACCAGTCCTGCCAGTCACCTCTCATGTCCCAGTCTCTCTTCCTGTCTCTCCCACCAGTCCTGCCAGTCACCTCTCATGTCCCAGTCTCTCTTCCTGTCTCTCCCACCAGTCCTGCCAGTCACCTCTCATGTCCCAGTCTCTCTTCCTGTCTCTCCCACCAGTCCTGCCAGTCACCTCTCATGTCCCAGTCTCTCTTCCTGTCTCTCCCACCAGTCCCGCCAGTCACCTCTCATGTCCCAGTCTCTCTGTACTGTAACAACATTTCTAACACCACACTAGAACAGGTACACAATATCCTGTCAACAATTACAAGAAAATTTCACTGAAAATAAAATTCCTTTATTCCAGGCAATTTCTTTCCCAGGCAGAAAAACACAGTGAGAGGATACTGACCAGACCAAATGTGTAACCCAGAGTGTTGCCTCTGATGGATGGCCAGGGTAAAAGGGAAATTGATCTTCTACAACACAAGCTACGCCACCTATTGGCACACTCTCTACTTATACAACAAATGCAACACGTTTTCTTTTCGACTGTTCAATAAGTTTCTCCTGATGACTTTTGATGACATAATAATTATGAACTACTTACGTAAGCCAAGACATCTTTTACGAGGTTTCTGCAGCTTCAAGGCTGCGCTACAATCTGTAGCAAGGAAAAAATAGACCATTATAGAGCAAGGTCTTCGTTGATACTGTACACCTTTTCGTTTGAAGATGATAATACAACTTGGCTCTGGTTCAATCCTCTAACAATACGCCGCCACCCATATAACACATCGATCAAATTCATTTCCATCCATGTACAGAGTTCGTTACACATTCTCACTGAAGACTGAGTGATATGATATTACCTTGTGTGTTAATTAGTTCTCACTGAAGACTGAGTGATATGATATTACCTTGTGTGTTAATTAGTTCTCACTGAAGACTGGGTGATATGATATTACCTTGTGTGTTAGTTCTCTAGCGGGTAGTTAGTCAACTAACAATAATCACTTGATAATGACCTCGGGAAACACTGGATCTGCCGGAAGTCTGTCCTCTTGTAATAATGATAAGTAATTTCATCTAGCACATGTAAGGTCAGTGACCTACAGTAATGTTGTTGTATAACTACAATAACACCAGCAAAGGTGAGGCCATTGTATTTCTTTGTGACGAGGAAGAAGTTTTATATTGTGGAGCTGCCGGAGGTAAAGGTGACTATTGTTATCATAGGAAGGTCTGTGTTATTGTGTGGTGCCTCCTGGGAAGTAGAGAGAGAGAGAGAGAGAGAGAGAGAGAGAGAGAGAGAGAGAGAGAGAGAGAGAGAGAGAGAGAGAGAGAGAGAGAGCAGGTGTACAAGACGACAAGCCAGTAACAAGTTCACCTGCTGGTGGACCTAAGGATCTTTAGGTACCACCTTCACCTAGTTAATGGTAAGCAGACTACTGGATATAATGACCTGTTCTGTACGTGAACGATTCTGTTGTTACGGTATATATAACCCTTGACCACCGCTCTCCCATGATCAGGTCAACACAATCTTCTCCAATTCTTCACCCCTTGCAACCCGTCCTTCCAGTCAAGAAAGATGTTCATACCTTCAAATATTTAGTTCCTTACACCTGGAGCTGGAGGGAGGTGGGGGATCTAACACTGTTTACCTGCACACATCAAGTGTATCCTACCCTCCCTCGCCACTACCTCACATCTTATCTATAATTCTCTCTTGTTTGTACCAGTTTTCATAGCCAGATATTTCATCCCATTTCAGTTTGTCACAAAATATTTGGCTTCATCAACGTTACTTTAATGTCAGTTTGTATGTGTTTATAATTACATGTAAGTGGCCGTTTGATGTTACCTTTAGCATTAACTGGCCAGATGATAACGAGATAAAACTTCACAACTTCACATAAATCGTTCTAACGAACTGACGAAAAATAATGTTTAACTTTATAATTAAGAATCAGTTCTTCATGTAAAACCAACACCTCGATGGTCGGCCACTATGATCCACTAATGATGATGATGATGATCATAATGATGATCATGATGATCATGATGATGATGATGATGATGATGATGATGATGATGATGATGACGCAATGTTTTCTCCATAGAAGGTAAAGTAATGAATGAAATGTGACAAATGCACATGTGTTACAACCAAACCCTCATGGATGACACACTTTCTTATGTATTAGGATATTTTTGTGATATCCTGACTTACGGAAGGAGCAGAGGAGGTCAGAGCAGAGGAGGTCAGAGCAGAGGAGGTCAGAGCAGAGGAGGTCAGGAAGGATTCCCGGAAAGTAGGTCATTAGTGATGATGTATCCACGTTCACCTCACTGATCACCAGGGAGAGACAGGTGCCCTAGTTAGTGGTGTGGTAGAAGTAGGCTGCTGCTATGCTAACTACAGAGGCTCCAGGTAGTTGACCAGTATGACTACAAGTTACCTCTGGCCATACCACCTCCTCCCACCAACCAACTTAACATAAATCCTTTATACAGATATTTTCTCATCAAACCAACAAAGTTACAACTTCCACTGTAACTTCAAGACGAGTGTAAGGTACAGGAGAAACTTAACCGTACAAGAGAAAGGATCCAGAGTGCAGCAGCAGCAGTGAATAATGAATGGTGCAGCAAACACAACAAAAGATGGTAAAATAAAGCAAGTGGAAAATTAATGTTGGTATCCTTCAGTCGCTGTCCATTTACCTCACGAGAAAACTGCTAATTGTAAATGTACAATTCCCTCCACAGTACATGTATGTAAACACATACTGGAATAAGTTACTTACACGACAAGTACATACAGTACTTAAATGGCTGGATTATCACAAGTGATCTTTACTTAACATACGCAAAGCTCCACTAATTTATAACCTCTCTTGTATGCAGCAGCCACGAAAACACTGTTTTGTGCAGCAGATAGTAAGAAATAGACGAGTATTGACCAGACAAGAAAATAGACTATTATATACATCAGCTTCCACGATAGATGGTGATGTACAACAAGTAGTAAGTTGAAAGATGAGGTTCATCACCTGGTAACATACAGTATGATTTGCAAGTGTCATGATGTTACACGATGATGTGTAACAATGGGTAAGAGAGATGTGCAGCAGTGGAGGATGATATAGATGTTAATGTGCTGCAGCTAGAAAGATATAGACTACAATATGCAATAGCCGGTAGTATAGGCAGTAACATGCAGAGTGGATGAGACCTCCACAACTGCACGTAAGATAGACTTCACTATGCAGCAAGTATTAAGATATAGACTATAGTGTGCAACAGATAGTAAAGTGAACTATAATGTACAGGAGCAACGATAAGCTATAAAATGTAGGGAACAGATGAGGAATGAATTATAATGTCTAATAACTAATAGATTATAAATCATAATGTTCTACAGCAGATAAAAGCTATACTTTACTGTACACACTAAGACTTTGTACACAGTAAAACTTAAATGAGTAAAATCTAGTCAAACATTATAGCTGTTACAGAGATAAATCAGGCCTTACATCATCCACTAAAACATATTATAATGTTCCAGTATGACATAATATGTTATACAACAGTAAATGATATGAACTAAACTGTGTCACAAGTGTCATAACAGCAAGTAAGATGCACTATACTGTGTAAGATAACAGCAAGGAAGATACACTACACTGTGTCACAACAGTAAGATACACTATACTGTGTCACAACAGTAAGATACACTATACTGTGTCACAACAGTAAGGTACACTATACTGTGTCACAACAGTAAGATACACTATACTGTGTCACAACAGTAAGATACACTATACTGTGTCACAACAGTAAGATACACTATACTGTGTCACAACAGTAAGATACACTATACTGTGTCACAACAGTAAGATACACTATACTGTGTCACAACAGTAAGATACACTATACTGTGTCACAACAGTAAGATACACTATACCGTGTCACAACAGTAAGATACACTATACTGTGTCACAACAGTAAGATACACTATAGTGTGTCACAACAAAGTATTAACTACATGTTGCAGGATGAGTGAGTGATGATGTCAACAAGAGATGTTGTCGTGTTTAAGGAGAGAAAGTGTCGTTGTTAACATGTCAACAATCGTCTCTCTCTCGCTTTCTTACAAACTTTAACATAGATTTTCTATAACATGAACGAGTCTCCGTCTGCCACTTGGCGTCGTTGGTATCCAGACAATTGATTAATGGCCTGAAGTATAACACGACATATCATGTGCTGGAAATCCACACGAGCAAATATTCAACTAACTCTTCTGTAGTATAATTTACCATCGACCTCCCGTGTTCAGTGTAGTATAATTTACCATCGACCTCCCGTGTTCAGTGTAGTATAAATTACCATCGACCTCCCGTGTTCAGTGCCTTCCCTTCCTCTGTTGTGAGCAGTGTTGTGAGCTGTGTTGTGAGCAGTGTTATGAGCAGTGTTGTGAGCAGTGTTGTGAGCAGTGTTGTGAGCAGTGTTGTGAACAGTGTTGTGTGCAGTGTTGTGAGCAGTGTTGTGTGCAGTGTTGTGAGCAGTGTTGTGAGCTGTGTTGTGAGCAGTGTTGTGAGCAGTGTTGTGAGCAGTGTTGTGAGCAGTGTTGTGTGCAGTGTTGTGTGCAGTGTTGTGAGCTGTGTTTTGAGCAGTGTTGTGAGGTGTGAGTATGTGTTTATTTATCATGCTCTTACCTTCTCTTTCTCTCCACCTCATGTAACAGTGTTAGTCGTGACATAAGGCTGACGAGCCTATCTATGGAGTTACTCCAATACCACCTTGTGGTAGACGGGTGGGAGTAAAATAATGGTTTCCCACCAGTGATGTGAGAGAATCGTGTGGCCAGTTCGTTGTGTTCCAATCTTAAGATAAACACAAGACTAATGTACATGTATTTCTAGGTTAAGGAAATTGGAGCAACATATTTGACACATATTACTACACAAGAATTATTCTAACTTAAAGTAGTTTATTATGTTAAAGTGAGATTTTGAGTGTAAGTTGGTGCACATAGTAGAAGACCAACATGTTAGTGGTAAGCTGTTGTACAAGACTGAGCACCACTGGAAGTACTGGAGATCAGAGACTCACGTTGGTCTGTGTTGTGCTCTGGAAAGCAACATTACAAGAACTGGTTTATACAACATGTCTTAAATTATCCTTATTTGTCACATCTTTGTTACAAGAAACATAAAATGGAACAAACACGTGACAAATAAGGATAAGTCTAAAAGTTTAGTGTTGCCTTATTCTCCCAACTTAGCGTAATGAAGACATGTTCTAAAGGAACACTTCTTGTAATGTTGTTTTCCAGTACAATAACACCATCAGCAAGACCTTAATAAATAATAGACCAAATTATGCAACAATGGGGAGTGTTTACGCTGTCAAATGCAAGGCATGTAAATATATTTATGTAGGCCAGACAGGTAAGACTGTAAAGGAGAGATGTTACTGGCATCAACATTCAGTACGCAGGGATGACCACATAAATGCGATCGCTAAACATTGTCATGAAAATGATCACTCCATACATCTTGATAATCTCGTTATTTTATACTCCTCCGTTAATTATGCCACACGTAACGTCATTGAATGTGTCCATGTTGCTAATACTAAGAACTCTGATTTGAGCCTAGGCTATTTTAAAGCCCATTCTAGCATTAACCAAATCATTATGAGAGAAATGAAAAAAAAAAACGAAAACATAAAAAAAAATTGTTCATGAGACACCCAGCTACCCAGGTCGACCCCCGCCACCTGACCCTCTTTAATCAATCAGTCTCCCTTACATAGGCTACGACCACACATAACAGACAGTGCCTGGCCTAGAGGGATTGGTGTTGGACGGCGGGAACCAAGTGTGATGTTGGGATTTATATGACTGTTAAATACTGGCATCAGATGAGGTGGATTGTCTCCACGGAACATGTCGTGCCTCATGTATAGAAAAATTACGTTAAAAGAAATTGTATGAACTGCTGATGTGCGATTTCATCTTCATATATATATATATATATATATATATATATATATATATATATATATATATATATATATATAATGACAAATTTACAAGGGATGAAGGTAAGGTTTGGACATGAGAGATAACATGAAGTATTATATCTCATGATTCTAGAAAATATAAAAACTAAAACCTTCTTAAGTCTGTTGCAGATAAGGTTAATCCTGCAATTATGGGAGTAATTTGCAATGAACTAAATGGTGATGCATGTCTGTAGTTCCAAGAGATTATGTGTTTTTAATTAGAAAATATACGATAAGTGGCGGGAGGATTTATGTCCAAAATTACATTAAGAAAACTTTCCATCACCTTAACAATAGTTTGTTATCCTCCAGTCATTAAGTGAACATATACATCTGATAAAGATGAAGCATTAAACTGACGCTACTGCCACTGTCACCCTAAACCCGTCACTACTGTCTGTACTGACTGACGGTACTGCCACTGTCTGGTGTCACCCTAAACCCGTCACTACTGTCTGTACTGACTGACGCTACTGCCACTGTCTGGTGTCACCCTAAACCGTCACTACTGTCTGTACTGACTGACGCTACTGCCACTGTCTGGTGTCACCCTAAACCCGTCACTACTGTCTGTACTGACTGACTGTCTGCTACGTCCTCTCTGAGTGGCCCACTGTCACGGAAGGATTATTCTCCATCAACACAACAGATCGCGTTGTGTTCCTGACTGGCCAAGCTGTGCAACTGGTGGTTGACCAGTTAACACTAGACGACAGTTTAAGTAATGCACGACTATATCCATCCAAGCCAGGCACCACCACCTCCACTACACATTATCATAGCAACTGTAAGGATAATAACCACAATGTCCCACCACTGTTAAGAACATAGCACCACTGTAGGATAATCGTCAGGGACACAGCTGCACTACAGTGAGATCACTGCCAAGGTCACAGCATCACTGTAGGATCACTGTCAAGGACACAGCACCACAGTAAGATCACTGCCAAGGTCACAGCATCACTGTACGATCACTGCCAAGGACACAGCACCACAGTAAGATCACTGCCAAGGTCACAGCATCACTGTAGGATCACTGTCAAGGTCACAGCATCACTGTAGGATCACTATCAAGGACACAGCACCACAGTAGGATCACTGTCAAGGTCACAGCACCACAGTAAGATCACTGTCAAGGACACAGCAGCACAGTAGGATCACTGTCAAGGACACAGCACCACAGTAGGATCAGTCAAGGACACAGCATCACTGTACGATCACTGTCAAGGACACAGCACCACAGTAGGATCACTGTCAAGGACACAGCACCACAGTAGGATCACTGTCAAGGACACAGCACCACAGTAGGATCACTGTCAAGGACACAGCACCACAGTAGGATCACTGTCAAGGACACAGCACCACAGTAGGATCACTGTCAAGGACACAGCATCACTGTACGATCACTGTCAAGGACACAGCACCACAGTAGGATCACTGTCAAGGACACAGCATCACTGTACGATCACTGTCAAGGACACAGCACCACTAGTGTACCATGACTTGTAGTCGTAAAATTCATCCGTAAACAATACAGCAAGAAAGAGCTCAATTAATACATCTGGAGAGTAAGATGTTAAATATGAGTAACACAAATAGTAATCACAAACAGTAATCAAACACACTGAGGCAGCCACAGTGGTCCACTGAGAATATTGGACAACAAAATATATGTGTTTCTTTCCACGTTAACAAAGAGTATATACATATCTCGCTATTTGACTGTTATTTCCAAGCGTGAAATTACTCTTGCCAAAGAAAGCCAGGCAGACAATAACCATTATTTTCTTGTATTCATGACATTCAGTGTACAGTATGTGCTCTCTCCTGCTTTCTGACCCAGTTCTCAACAACTCTACCACGTTATACTGTTCACCAAAATACCACAAATCTTGATGTTTTGACCCAATCCAAGAAAAGTTCTTTGTTCCTTGATGAGTGGATGATACAACGTGCCTCACTCTCATTTAAAACCATCATAATGAAGGAAAGACAAAAGTACTTAGTGAACCACAGTCTCAAGATACATGTGGTCAGGTTGTTTTAGAAACTTACTATTGCTCCAGTCAGTCAGTGGCTATCAGCACAGATTGACCTGCACGAGGTAACGAACCACAAGAAAGCAAGGCCCAGCTGGTGGTTAGGTTTGTACTGGTATAGACACACTGGAGGCGGGAACACACCTAATGTGGGACAAAGGTCATGGTTCCTGCCAAGATAATCTCCGGACACAGCACGACAAGTATTTCCAGGATCTTATCTAAACCAGCACACTCACTCACTCACTCACTGATGACGTAGTTCACTTGCCTTGGTATACCGTGGTTTAGCCTGTCGTCCTACTTAACACAACTTGTAATCTCCATGTTGACCAGCCTCCTGCTGACCTGACCTGCACCATTAATCATTCCTCTGAGCGTCGACCTCATATGACCCCAGGAGAGAAGGCTGGAGCAATGTAAGGTCGTCAACTTGCTCAACCTAGGACAGTCTCTGGTGCAGCGTCGTCAGGCCACCAGAGTGGAAAACCCATCTCACCCGCCCCCAACCACAAGTCCAGGTATCATCCACCACAGCGACCCTCCATACAGAGCCGTCACATTAACTACAGTAAGTACATGTGTTTGTCACATGAGGAACTGACGCCTAATCTCGCTCCTCCACAGGTATACAAGACCTGGGAAGGATCTTTACCACTCATGAATAATACTTAGACCAAGTTCTGTAGCTGATGATGATATATAGTAAGGCAGCCTATGTTGGTAGAGGACACACCAACCGCTAACAATGGCCCTCACTCTCCACGACACTGAGTCACCACCTTCCATACTGCCTGCACCCGTGGCCTGCCCAAGCCGGGCCTCTCTGGCCAGAGTGGTCTCCATACATGACTTGGTCCACTACCGCACCTCAGCCAGACTGACACGAAAGTGAGGGGCCCAAGCTGCTCCACTACCGGATCCCACTCCAGGACCACAGCTGCGCCTCTTCAACCAGCTACTCCAGGACCACAGCTGCGCCTCTTCAACCGGCTACTCCAGGACCACAGCTGCGCCTCTTCAACCAGCTACTCCAGGACCACAGCTGCGCCTCTTCAACCAGCTACTCCAGGACCACAGCTGCGCCTCTTCAACCAGCTACTCCAGGACCACAGCTGCGCCTCTTCAACCGGCTACTCCAGGACCACAGCTGCGCCTCTTCAACCAGCTACTCCAGGACCACAGCTGCGCCTCTTCAACCGGCTACTCCAGGACCACAGCTGCGCCTCTTCAACCGGCTACTCCAGGACCACAGCTGCGCCTCTTCAACCAGCTACTCCAGGACCACAGCTGCGCCTCCTCAACCAGCTATTCCAGGACCACAGCTGCGCCTCTTCAACCGGCTACTCCAGGACCACAGCTGCGCCTCTTCAACCGGCTACTCCAGGACCACAGCTGCGCCTCTTCAACCGGCTACTCCAGGACCACAGCTGCGCCTCTTCAACCAGCTACTCCAGGACCACAGCTGCGCCTCTTCAACCGGCTACTCCAGGACCACAGCTGCGCCTCTTCAACCGGCTACTCCAGGACCACAGCTGCGCCTCTTCAACCGGCTACTCCAGGACCACAGCTGCGCCTCTTCAACCGGCTACTCCAGGACCACAGCTGCGCCTCTTCAACCAGCTACTCCAGGACCACAGCTGCGCCTCTTCAACCAGCTACTCCAGGCACAAGTGGCAAGGGTATGGCGGGTGGCCTTTCCCACCTCCTCCCTCCCACCTCAACTCTGGTTCAGGAGAACCGCACATTACCAACGGGATATTAGCCAATATGACGTCAGGTCGGCGGCAGGGACGCACCTCATTCCACCGCCCACAGTTAACTACCCAACTGCTTCATGAACATTTCCACGGCCAGGTGAACACCTTCCCTAAACTAGTGAACAAATATTTCATAACAGTGTTGATGATGGTATTGTGGCTCACATGAAGGCATCATCATTAACACACCCGCGCTACTATGGCATACAACTGAACCTCTAGTGACTGAGGTTTCCAGTAATATCATCAATATACATATTTGACTTCCATTTTCCAGTCAGTAGAACGCCCCACCTCACACCTCACTGGATTCCAAAGTTCTTCAACTGGAAAATTCACTGTCAACATTTTACGTTTAGAATTGATGCACGAAAAAGGCCAACGGTGTTTTTAACACTACTCCATTATTGCTGGAAAAAAAAAAAAACTTAGTTTGTGTATCAGTGTAAATTCTGAACTGCATTTCAGATATTTGTTCTTGACTTTGAATGTTTATCATGTTGCATATGACGATCAATGTTTATCATCTGTATGAATCAGACGGGATTCTAAAAGTTGTCCTGGTGTTTTCCAGGCCAATTAATGAAGATATTATAACATAAGAGCAAACATTACACATGAGGGAGATGGTCTATAACAATGTTATCCACTTTATGTATCTGACAAACACGTGATTTTTGTATATATTCATCTTATATATTTCTATCTTTGTTTATATCATTCTATCTGATCCACGTACATCATTGCTGTAATCAGGCTACAGAGGGTAGGTCCCTGCTGTAGTCTACAGAGGGTAGGTCCCTGCTGTAGGCTACAAAGGGTAGGTCCCTGCGGTAGGTTACAGAGGGCAGGTCCTTGCTGTAGGCTACAGAGGGTAGGTCCCTGCTGTAGTCTACAGAGGGTAGGTCCCTGCTGTAGGCTACAGAGGGTAGGTCCCTGCTGTAGGCTACAGAGGGTAGGTCCCTGCTGTAGGCTACAGAGGGTAGGTCCTTGCTGTAGGCTACAGAGAGTAGGTCCCTGCTGTAGGCTACAAAGGGTAGGTCCCTGCTGTAGGCTACAGAGGGTAGGTCCCTGCTGTAGGCTACAGAGGGTAGGTTCCTGCTGTAGGCTACAGAGGGTAGGTCCCTGCTGTAGTCTACAGAGGGTAGGTCCCTGCTGTAGTCTACAGAGGGTAGGTCCCTGCTGTAGGCTACAGAGGGTAGGTCCCTGCTGTAGGCTACAGAGGGTAGGTCCCTGGATCCAGTCAGTCAGTTGTAATAATGATAAAGATGTTTAAATGAAGGTTATGAATAAATACCAGTCATGAATTACGTAGCTAAATCATGTAGTCAAGAACGAAAATGAAACTATGGTTTGAGCTACAGCAATCTGGATGTATAATAAATATAGCTACAGTTATGAACCCATGTAAACTTCGTAAGTATTACCTGGTGACATCAGATGGTAATTGATGAACTTTTATTTTGGTTAAATTATGAATGAATAAATCAACTATTTTATGTTGATATAATGAACCCAATGATAAATAGAATATATTGTCAAATGTAAATCTGTCACATTTGTTACACGAGCCGTCGACCCAAGTTTTGATGACGACGTGGCAGACCTACTCCACACTGTGTCAAGTACAATTCATTGTCGTTATCCTCCTCAATCATACAATATTATTACTAAATTCAAATTATTCAATAGTAAGATCAAATCTCATGTCTGTGTCCATTTGTTCATAAATATATTGTATGTAGCTGGTGGTAACTGGCCAGCAGAGCGAGATGGCTGCTGCAGAGGCAGACCCACACACTCCACACTGCCTCCGGTCAGGTCTGCTGTGGCAGACACCACCGCACCTCACCACTGCCACACACACACACACACACCGGCGGCGGCGGGCGGTCTGGTCACGGCTTAGAGACTCCACTACCACCGCCACACTTCAACTGGTGATGGGTGACGACCACTCTAACCCTCGAGACTACGCTGAATATTACCTTCACAAGAGAACAGTGTGGCCCGGCCTACCCTGCAGGCACTAGCTGGCTGGCTACCGTGTCGGGAAATAGCAACGCCTGATCACCACTTGCACGGGCCTCCTACTGCCCTCGTCTATGGCCTGGTACTTTGGTTAATAATAAATGTATGGTATTGTTATGGTCAAACTGGTTATTTACACTATATAATGATGACCTTACCTTCCCTTCCGCTGGCCACAAGTTGCTACAACTAGTGTCATTTGTATCAATAGATGACACTGGATTATATCTTGTATGTCAGCAAGAAAGAATCAGTTAGTGTCATATGACAGTGACTCTTGAGCCGTGACAGGGATTCAATATCTTATAGTTACTGACACGTAACAATAGTTTGGAAACATGGTCGTCCATGAATGGAACAGTATACACAAGTTATCACCATAATTACACTTGGAAACATTAAATATAACTTGGGTAGGTCAAGTGCAGCTACAACTTGATGGAAGCAGTATCGAGCTGTTGTGAGCGTCGAGTACAACGCAATATGTGACGTCTCCAACAACAGCAACACTCATTATGAACCACTGCAGGTGAAACTCTGTATTCCCTACTATTACTGTATATTGCTGGCGATTTCTTTAATATCCTTAGTATTCCCTTCTAACCATCCTATAAGACCAAACAAATGGTTGTTAACCCTGCGTGACCCCAGAGTTGGCGGTGGTTCAAGTGGTTACTAGTCACTTAGTAATATGATGGTTATGTGGCCGTAATGTAGGGATGCGCAGCTTGGTGTGTGTGCTCTGTGGTCTTGGAAGAACAAACAAGACGCCATCGTTCACGGTCTAGAGCATAAAAGATCCCCCTCCCCCCGTTGACCTCCTGGTCTTCTCAGACCCACATTAGCCTTCTAGACCACACCAGACGCTCACTACACCAGCCCAGACCCAAGCTGAACCCTTGCCAATACACAAGACGCCGCTGAGCACATCACTTCCTCTTTCGCCTCCTCCTAGGGCGAGCCAGACCGGCCGCCCACTAGAACACTACCAACCTCCACTGAGCTCCTGCAGCCTACCAGTCCGCCGCCGCTGACCACAAGCCACGGTTGTTGACCTTGTAAAGCACATCAAATCCTCGGTGCCTACCAGAGCACAGACGTCTCTCCTGGAGTTATGTGTTTGCAGTAGAGCGGCGGCCATGTTGCATGAAGTGTTATTGGAACGCCAGCATAACCAAACACATCTAATACAATAACGTCACAGGTTAGCTATAACAGGCGCAGCTCACAGCTTGGCCAGTCCTGTTTTATCAGCGATAACCTCACAGTCTCTGGCCAGTTGGATGCAGTATTTGCTCTCCATTTACCGTAGCGCCAGCTGACCATTTGGACTTCACACCAATATGAAGGCAAGTTCTCGGAGTGTAATTATAGAATAGCTATAAACTGTTAGTATTTGATTATTACTAAATAGTTTTATAAACTATGTGGTGTAGGGAAGATTTTCACGTCAAGGGGAAAGTCAAAGCATGAGAGAATATTCGTGGGTCAGCGCTGGTGTAGCAGGAGGCTGTCACTGGGGTATAGTTGACGGGTGACAGTGGACGCCAGACAGATAACACTGCATGGATCACACACGCAGAAATGCACTACATTTTTCTCTCTCTCTCCTCGTGATTGTGCAAATATAAAATGGTGTAAACTGTGTTTACATACTATGTAATATCCCTTCGTGTTACTTAACACGGAAAATATATTATTCCCATCAGTCACATGACACTATATTGCTTCCTTTAAACTCTACGTCCATACGGAAGTCCAACACCAGATCTGGATGTACTGTAAAATACGTCATATTACTTGTATATATAACTTACCTAGGTTGTAAACACAATGTAAATACTTCCATCTCTTTCTGTAAACAGGAAATAGTACTTGTAATAACCAGGCAAGTATTGACCCTCTATCATTTATAACCACCACTTGTTCAACGAGAGAGAGAGAGAGAGAGAGAGAGAGAGAGAGAGAGAGAGAGAGAGAGAGAGAGAGAGAGAGAGAGAGAGAGAATCAGTTTGCTGTACCGACCCCTGTACTGTAGTGTACTGAACTGCATTGTACTGTCCTGTGCTGTACACTACTGCACTGCAGTGTACTGTACTGTTGTGCACTGTACTGTAGTGTACCGTAGTGTACTGTAATGTAGTGTACTGTACTGAACTGTACAGAACTGTAGTGCACTGTAGTGTACTGTACTGTAGTGTACTGTACTGCATTATACTGTAGTGTACTGTACAGTACTGTAGTGTACTGTAGTGTGAGATTAGCGTTGGCCAACTAACAGGAGATGGAGCCCAGTCCAGTGGGAAGGTTGCCTCTCTGTTAAATAGACCTGAGCCCGGCGTGTGTTGGTCATCATTGTGACTGTCCTGGTCGTCAGGTCTCCACCTGGACCTGAGTCTGCCAGTATTCACTGGTCGTCAGGTCTCCAGCTGGACCTGAGTCTGCCAGTATTCACTGGTCGTCAGGTCTCCAGCTGGACCTGAGTCTGCCAGTATTCACTGGTCGTCAGGTCTCCAGCTGGACCTGAGTCTGCCAGTATTCACTGGTCGTCAGGTCTCCACCTGGACCTGAGTCTGCCAGTATTCACTGGTCGTCAGGTCTCCAGCTGGACCTGAGTCTGCCAGTATTCACTGGTCGTCAGGTCTCCAGTGGTCAACTACACAGCTGTGCAGATGAGGAATGACTCATGATGAATGATGTTATCACCTCCACATGATAACCAAACACACAGCCAGTTGGTCAGTAGGTTGCTTTCATCAAGCTGGAGTAATACGAGTAACGACCATTTAGTACTACATTTGTCTGGTTGGATTGCCTATTGCTGCCAGCAATTCAAGCCTCCATCCAACCTTTTAACTAAATTAACTTTACATACGAGATATGTCTTGGTGAGTGAAGGCTCACATATTCCTACACATACAGGGATTTCCATGATCACTTATCTCCCACATATAAATTGTAAACATCCAATGGCTGGATTTGCATGTTGACTCTCCAGTGTGAAGGATATATTGTGCACCTTCATGCAGAGCGGTACATTCCATATCTTCTGGGACCATTACTCTTATTGGGTCATCCACCTGAATGACCTGCCAGAAGGTCCATGGACTCATGCCTGAGGCAAAGGTCATGAGGCAAGTCAACACTGAGGAGGATTGTATCATCTTACAAGGACGACTTGGCCAACTGGTTTGCTACTGGATGATGAAGGTCAACCCGAGTAGAGATAAAGTAAAGAGGATGGCTCACAGCGAAAGAGGCACTCGATATAAATATCATACAACACGAAATAAGATGAAGGACTGTGTGTGTGTGTGTGTGTGTGTGTGTGTGACCGAGCCAGACTTGGCAGTCGACATCGTCCCTAACCTGTGGCCAGAGTCCCACCTTAGGACAATAGTCCAGGACACCAAGTGTCTGCTGACAAGTACTAAAATTACCTTCAGCTTGACTGATAAGGAAATATTGAGCCAGGTGGTCACGTCCTACACGATATGGCTCAACTATGCCTCGTTCCCAGACAATAATAACCAGGTGGTCACATGTGAGGTGATGATGACCCACACATTACCATCCTCCCTACTGCAACAACAACAACAACAACAACAACAACAACAACACGATCATGTGGGTGCAGTCAGCTGTTTAATTTGGTCTTGGATTAATGTTAAAATGAAAAACGTCTGTGATGGTAATTACATGAATATTGAATTCAATATAAACAAGGGAGGGAGGGACAGGCACAGAGAAACACGCATATTTCAGTGGGGACGATTACAATGGTATACACACAGACAAAGACAGACCCGTGAACACACACAATGCCGCCACGCACTAAAGTGTCACACACACACACACACACACACACACAGTATATATATGTATATATGGAGGTGGAACCGCTGTTCTATGGCAAGTCAGATCATTATTGGTATTTACAATACACAACAGGTTTCGTGGAGACACTCCAACTCATCATCAGGTGTAAACACTTCATAAAGTTTCAAATCCCATCACCAACACCAAGGGTTGTACATCATCCTGTTACCGCCATGCCAGAGTATATCATCCTGGGAAAGACAAACCATCCTGCTGGTAAACGTAAATCATCCTGGGAAATATACACCATCCTGGGTAACATACACCATCCTGGGAAACGTAGATCATCCTGGGAAACAGATCATCCTGGGTAACATACACCATCCTGGGAAACGTAGATCATCCTGGGAAACAGATCATCCTGGGTAACATACACCATCCTGGTAAACGTAGATCATCCTGGGAAATCTACACCATCCTGGGAAACGTACACCCTCCTGGGAAACGTAAATCATCCTGGGATATCTACACCATCCTGGGAAACATAGAACATCCTGGGAAACATAGATCATCCTGGGAAACGTAGGCCATCCTGGGAAACGTAGATCATCCTGGGAAACAGATCATCCTGGGTAACATACACCATCCTGGGAAACGTAGATCATCCTGGGAAACATCCTGGGAAAGCTAGGCCATCCTAGGTAAGGTAGTCAAGGTGGTCATGCAAGGAGACAATCCTGGGATACATATAACAGACCATCCTAGGAAAGGTAGAGCGTGGCTACGTAGACAAGAGACAGGAGGACGTTAGAGACAAGTGTAGAAAAAATGTAACTGGGGGCTCAGCCTGGGAGGCTGGGACCTGATGTGTTATGGATTCACATGATAAAGTTTGCCTGATTGATCTCAGAGAAGCCACACTAAACCCAGCCACGACTCCCTCACAACACACACACATGAACCACTAGTGAGGAAGCCAGATGAAGTTAGTTAGCATCACATGATGTAATGACCTGATGAAAGATTAAATAGAGAGCAATCTCTCTCTCTCTCTCTCTCTCTCTCTCTCTCTCTCTCTCTCTCTCTCTCTCTCTCTCTCTCTCTCTAGCAGGTTTTACAAGCCTGGATTATCGACGGATGAGCAGTGAGGCAACACTTTATTGGCTGTCAAGTTTCACTCCTTTGCTTAACTGTTCTTCCTAGCTCACCCACACGTGGGCTGCTGGCTCTCACTCCACAATAATACAATCTCTGCCTCTCACACATAACAACACCTAACTCACATGACTCATTCATCGTAATACTAGATTTTCCTGTGGTGAGAGCTACGCGCTCCTCCTACCTTGGGCCAGAATTTCCTCATATTAAGAAGTGTGTCTGTTCGTGTGTCTGTACATAATTGTGACTATAATATACATAAGGAATATTTCTACTAATGTTACTGGTATTTAGGCTAGTGTAAACCTAATCAATTGATGATATTCCTGGCATAAAACCTTGTGTAAAGACCAGTCAATACATATGTGTGTGTCCTACAGTACGTGATATAAGGAGGTTTAAATCCTCACATAAGCTCAACACAAGTGGCCATTTGGGAAAATTGCAAGTGTAATACTTGGTTCAGTGTGGCCCACTGTGGCACCACTGAATATTTCATAGGTTGTTGAACTTCATGATAAATGATAATGTATATTTTGATAACATTCACACAAACAACTGTCGAAATCATCTGCTGTGGAGGTCCTGCATGATGTAATTAAAGGAGACGTATAATGTTGTGTTGATTCCCAAGAAAGAAAGTCAAAAATGTTTACTAAACACAATGTGAAAGTGTCAACTTGTCTGCATGCAAATGGTCCGTTAGGGAGAACAAGTGCACTCCAACCAACGATAAAATAAGCCATGTTGGAGCTACAAGTTAGGTGGTAGGCAATGTGTGAGACTTGGAGTGGACGACTTCAAGTTGTGGCCAAGGTTTGTTGCATAGTTGGTAAGGAGGGAGGGAGCGGGGGCTGGAAATCCTCCACTCCAGGTTTGGTAATTTTGTAGAAAATGGAACAGAGAAGGGGGCCAAGTGAGGATATTCCCTAAAAGGCTCAGTCCTCTGTGCTTAACGCTACCTCACTATATTGCAAAGACTGTAGACCAGTAGGAAGGAATAAAGATTAAAGCAGTCGATTGGTAGGTAAGATGAGCAGTCCATAAAGTGGGTCAGAGACTTGAAGACAACCATGATACAAACTACAGACCAATCTGAGATCTGGACAACAATACAAACATGGAACATCCTTGGTTCCCTCCAAGCCTCAGTGCAGTCAGGGAGGCTCCAGCCATCCCTCCATGTTCACAGTAAACACTATTGAACTTAGCATGGTACAGTGAGGGAACATGAGTGAGGAAGAATGTTATGTGTGTAGACATGTGAAGGATGGAGACATATGTGTAGAGACGTGAAGGATGAAGACATATGTGTAGAGATGTGAAGGATGGAGACACATGTGTAGAGATGTGAAGGATGAAGACATATGTGTAGAGATGTGAAGGATGGAGACATATGTGTAGAGATGTGAAGGATGAAGACATGTGTAGAGATGCGATGGATTGAGACATATGTGTAGAGATGTGAAGGATGGAGACATATGTGTAGAGATGTGAAGGATGGAGACATATGTGTAGAGATGTGAAGGATGAAGACATGTGTAGAGATGTGAAGGATGGAGACACGTGGGGAACATTCCTCCTGTATCTTCTTCTTGTATGTTGGAGGCGACATCTGGAGGTAATGGTTAACATTAACATTCATGTGGACCATACAACACTAGGGAGGAGAAGCCATAAATATATTGGGACTCCATCTTCACAATGCACACAAACTTACATCCACAATCAGAAAAATCACACGTGTTTTATTCTAAAACTTTCCAGTTTAGAGAAGAATTTGTGGAGATATACTTTGATAAAGAGAAACATCAGTGTAAAGATATGTTTCTACTTGTGGTATAAGATTATTTTCCTGCCAGTATCTCAACACTGGAGAAAGCCAACCATGTAAGCCAGTGCCTCCCAAGACGAGGATATAAACGAGCACAGAGACAGAACTTGGACCTGTGGAGGAGGAGGAGGAAGACACACACACACGGACGGGAATAAAAGCTTTTGAGAACATCATGATATTGGACTGAGGATTTGGGTCAAAGGCTTTCTCGAAGGAAATGGTAAACGTGGAATGTGTTGAACCAAATGGAAATTGAATAAAGGAGTGGTATGAGATGCAAGATGTGACAAGAAGATAAAATTGGAGTGAAAGTATATATATATATATTTATTTATTTTGCTTTGTCGCTGTCTCCCGCGTTTGCGAGGTAATGCAAGGAAACAGACGAAATAAATGGCCCAACCCACCCCCATACACATGTATGTACATACACGTCCACACACGCAAATGTACATACCCATACATCTCAATGTACACATATATATACACACACAGACACCTACATATATACACATGCACACAATTCACACTCTGCCTTTATTCATTCCCATCGCCACCTCGCCACACATGGAATAACAGCCCCGTCCCCCTTCAAGTGTGCGAGGTAGCGCTATATATATATATATATATATATATATATATATATATATATATATATATATATATACATACATATATTTATTCAAGAAGGGTTATTGACACGCGGAACATGGAAAAGACTGGAGGTATATGTGCAAGAAGTGACGTAGTGTTGCTGGGGTGAAGCAGGACATAGCAAGTGGGGTATTGTAGCAGCTTGGGTGTGGCTGGTGTTACCTTACTGTGGTACAGTTTACATGACAGATGTACACTGGATGTGTACAAAGGAGGCCACTGGTCATGTCTTACGTCTTTATTTATGATAAGATTATGGGAAGATCGTCCAAGATGGAGGCCATCTGTTGGGCCATCACAAGGAGGGTCGTCGTTGTAAACACACTTCAGCAGTTCCTGTCTTCATCACGGGACATGATGCAGCTCTACAGCCACGTCAGAGCCACTCTCCTCACTCTGAGGAACTAACCTTCCAAGTACAGTTATTGTTAACAACGGAGCATGAAAATAACTAATAAAGATCCAGTTTACGAAGCAAATTCTGCAAGTTGTAGCAAGACTGGCGTTAGTGTGAGCCATGTGGTGAAGGTCGTCAGTGGGTGGCAACCATTACGGTTCCTGCCTCTCCCTTAGTGACTCTCCTCCACAAGACGAGTCACCACCGCTCCTCTCCTCACCAACTATGCCACAAACCTCACTCCACGTCAACCTCACTCACACCACACCCCACAATATCAAGCCTAATGTGTATATGGAGGATGGTCCAGTTTTTACCTTCGGCTGAAGGTGCTTCCTTGTTGGTCATAAGTCAACATTAGCATACATACATAGTGGTTTGCTCTCTCATACGGACAGTCACACGCCTTACCGTAATGCTACACCAATATTCAAACTAAAATATTCATATACAGATGGAACCACTTACTTGTTTACCATGTGTGTGTGTGTGTGTGTGTGTGTGTGTGTGTGTGTGTGTGTGTGTGTGTGTGTGTGTGTGTGTGGATGCATGTGTGTGTGTGTGTGGGTGCATGTGTGTGTGTGTGTGTGTGTGTAATTGTGTATTTGTGGCTGGCTGAGATATTATTCTTTATGACGTCAGAAACTGAATGACCTTATACCACCTCGCTCTCATACGCTGCCTGGCATTAATCTCTTCCTTAGCCTGAACTTGGTAGGTGGTAAGTGAAAGTATTCATCAACCTTATCTTACGCTTCTCCATAACCAAAACTACTATATATAAGTGGCTCTTCTCCATCATGTACATCTTATCATGATACTTCAAAGTAAACATCTGGTCTACACACGTTCTACCTCTCCTGAAGCCACATTTTCCCTCCCTGATCAACTACAGTATTCTCTTAACACCACCACAGTTACCATCACCAGTCTCCCATATACCTTACCAGGTATACTCAATCCCTCCTTGTTTTGATACAAAGGCACTATACAAGCACTGCACATGTCCTCAGGCACCTCAGCTTGGGGCACATGTACGTGGAGCAGCCAGACTAACCGGTCAACTGCACTGCTGTTATCCCATTGCCAGAGAGATTCAAATACAACTCCATCCACCCAAATGTTTCAACACATTTTACCTTGTGCAAGACTTCCATGGCCTCCTTTCCACCATCCCATTTGTCTTGACTCTTTCATTCCACAAGCCATCTCATCCCAGCACACTACACCTGCCTGCCTTCCTCTCATTTAACACATTCAATAAACCTTCAACTTACTCCCTCCATCTCCTTTACATTTCTTGCCCTTTACCACTTCCCATCCGTTGTGCTTGCTCTCACATATTGAGTTTTTTTCTCTTGTAATATTCATCGATAGTGTCATCTGTCTCTCACTTACCCTCGTTTTCAGCTCATTTCTGTCACTTAACCTCGCACCGTTTTCCATTGCACTCTTTCCAATCACTCGCATTCCTTTCCAGGAGACACCCCATCTATATACTCCATTTTCTGTTTTCCTGGTTATATAACTTTCTCGTTCCACCAATTTCTTCATTTCCTCAGACGTCGACATTCCACCTTCTGCACGTCATGCAGGTCACCTTTATGCTTCAACACTGACTGCTTCCTCGAATAACTTCCACACCTTCACTGCAGCAGATCTATTTACTCTCACTCTATACCATTTGTTCCTCAGTGCCTCCTGGTCTGGTGTCTTTGCACAAAGGCCACTTTTAAAAGCGCTTACACTTCTAATACTTCTTTCGTCCGTATTTCATTTTCTCTTTTACTAAACCCACCTCCAACTTTCACACTCGCCTCCAAAATAAGTGATCATATCTCGACCTGCCGCCATTATCATCACGTTTACATCCAACAACCTCTCCTGTGTACATGTGTCAGTTAACAAATAATGCATTACCGCGTGATGACTCCCATCACCCACGACTTATGTACAGTCAACAAAATATTATTCTGCTCTCCTGAGTGTTATGGCTCTGGCATGCAACACTGCCAGCTGGACTGACGCATGGATTGGTAAGGTTGGTTCCTAAGATTGTGGCAGTCATTGTAAAACTGATGATGTGTTATTCCTTATATCATGTGTAGTAACCACAGAGAAATTATCACGAATACATATAAAACCCGCAGCACTTAAACCACATGTCATAGTATTATATAGTACTATACCGTAGTACTATGTTTAATTGTCCACATACGGAAGGAAACTGTGGTGCTGTATAGGAATTTTCTCCTACTGTGAGATACAAGGAAGTCATGTAGATACTTGGGTTATAACCACTATCTGGGATATGATGACAACTGCCATAATACAAGACCTCAACAACAAACAGAAATACGAAACATTTGCAACGTAGGAAAGTTATACGATATTACGTAGCATAGGTAACTGAGCTGCCGGGAAGATGCCAGGTAAAAATACGAGTTATATGTCTTTGATACGTCACATTGTATGATAACAACAAGGGGTTGACTGCGGGTAAATGGTGGTACAAATTACACAATAAAAACATTGTCAGTGTTGTTATCCCACACAGTGTAGCCCAGAATGTCACCAGAGGAAGTGTGTTCGTGTAAAGAATGTAATGAATCCATTACAAACGGATCAGTTTTGATCATCAAAATGCAGATCATGAGAACAAAGAGCAGCAGTTGTAATAGGCCATACTGCCTGCAGTCCTAGTTATGTTAGTCATTATGAAGACGTCAGACAACACACGACCAACATGGAGAGGTCCTGAGCAATGGTGCGACTGGCAGGTGTTGCCAGCAGACCGTAGCCTTATGGATAAAGCAACACCACGTACGATACAGGAGGGACCTTGCATCATCAGCCTGGAGCCGGCCTCGCTATACAACGCCCGCCCGCGCACGACACACCAACACCCGCTGTCATCCACAACACACCATTTACCCCTGACCCCCCCAGCCTGCCTGCCACAAGTTGGCCTGCACACCACACACAATCACAACACACACCACACCAATGACCACCATGACCACAAAGACGCCACACCTGACCCAGGTAGACCTGGAGAGGCGCCTGGACTATGTGTTACAGTCTGCAGAAGAGCCAGCTTGTGTCTGGGAAGACCAACCGTTGTGTATTGTGACGAGAAGACCATCATCACGGATGATGAGAGGACCACAGTGCCAGAGTTGGGCGCAGACCATACCAACGATAACGATTAGAAACATTATAAATATCGACCAATTAGTTATAGTTCAGGTAGTTAATTGATGATATGATGGAAATACTGTATTAATGACTGAATGGAACCCTTACGTTACACATGTCACACATTTGTAGTGGGCAGTATTTAGGAAATTCAAGATCATGTCGCGCACGGGGAGTCGTCCATCACATAGTCAATACCAGGATAATTATGTTCTCTCATCATGTGGGTGGGACCAGGAGAGGTGGCAGAGGCAGTGCTGGGGGGGGTATCAGGATGGAGTCATGCCAGCAGATGTCGGTCTGGCCCGGTTTACACGGAGGAAATATTGGAGGAGGTCCTGCTGCCTTCAGTGGAAGGTTGGCTCTACCCTGAAGGAACCACATCCTGCCCCATGCAAGACAACTCTCCCACACACACACACACACACACACACACACACACACACACCTAACAGGAAATACGTTTCAGGATTGTGTGTGTTGTGCTGCTGGTCCATCATCAACAACAACGGACTTAGATGATCCGGAGAGGAAGCTAGATATGAAGGAGCAAAGTGAGGAAGGGAAGCCAAAAGAGAAGAGCTTAGAGATGAGACTCCGATGCCACAGCCGGTCAAAAGCTTTGGATATATCAAGGACAACAACATAGGATTCCCCAGAATCGTTCAGGGATGATGACCAGACATTAGTAAGATAGGAAAGAATATCACTAGTGGATCTGACCTGACGGGAAGCCATAATGGTAATCAGAGAGAAGACTAAGAGATTCAAGATGTCTGAGAATATGCTACGAGCTGAGGAGGGATTCAGACTTTGCAAAGCAACAAGACACTATTAAGAGGGGTTAGAAACGGTCACCTTTCTTAGGGATAGGATGTACCAACGTATGCTCCCGAGAAGAGAGGAAATTATGGTTTGTAAACACAAACGTAACAGACGAGCAGGCACAGGTGCAAGGTCAGAGGCACACTCAGTACACGGGAACACATGCCATACAAGCCTTGCTCATGGCCAGAGAGAGAAGCGTTTTTCCGAGTCCGTAAAGAGATTACAGGAAGGGCCATAGGATAAGTAAGAGGAGCATCAGGGGGTGAAGGAATGTTAAAGTCATCCACGGTAGAGTTAGAAGAGAAATGGTTAACAAGAAAAGTTGCTTTGTCTACGGAAGAGACAACTATAGTGTCGTCAGAATGGAAAAGTGAAGGAAAAGTAGAGCGAAAGAAGATTGCGACGCCCTTAGCTATAGACCAGGAAGACCTCTCAGTGGACGACGGGGACAGTTTATCGCACTTCCTTTAATTAAAGGAACGCTTCGCCTCACGAATATCGTACTTTTCATTTTGACGGACATGAAAAATGCTGAATGGGAATCGAAGGAACGAGGGCTTTCCCAAACCCGATATGGCTGATCCCTTGCCTGAATGGCCTCAAACCAGGAAGAGGGATAAATGCTTCCAATCCTGCGTAATATTAACCCACTGAGGTTAATCCTTGTGCATTATCGCTCACAGGATGAGCCTGGGCTGCACAATGAACTTGCCGGGGTTACCGGCACAAATCAAATCAATCAATTCCCGCAAGACTAACCTTTGCTGTGCGTTGGATGGAGACTGAAGCACCACCACATAAGAGACAGAAATTTACCCGAGGAAAGTCAGAAGAAAACTTTCCGAAGTTATTTGAGATTTCTTGAGGTGGCAATATTTGCGTGTAGGAGGCCCTGCTGGAGGGGGAAGTGCCGTTGAAACATACATTTATGAGAGTGTGGTCAGATGGAACAACTGGGGGCGAGACTGTATAGTAACAGCGCTGAGGACTAGAGGTGAAAAACAAATCAGGAATATGGTTGAAGGTGAGAGACAATTTGCTTTTAGATTACTGAGAATGAAGAGAGTAGGGGCTTCAATCCCTCCACTATCCGTATGGAAGGAATTCAACCTTTCCCTATGGTGAACATTGAAATCCCCTTGTCAGAGGATCTCTGCTTGCAGGTGAGAGGGTGCCACAGTCTCATGGCAGGAGTTTAGATAGTTGGTGGGAGAGCAGTAGGCCAAACAAAGGAAAAGTGTGGTGGTTGGTAGACAGAGCTTGAGCCAGATAACACTAAAGTTTGGAGACTCAAGGTCGTCAAGGTGTGCAACAGGTGTGCTGATGTTGGCATGAGCAGACACACTACCTCTGAACTGGAATCGTGAGTGGAGATTATAGTTGGATATGAAAGAGGTTCTAGTGAGAGCATCATCAGACAACTGGGTCTCAGAGAAAAGTAAGATATTAGGAGAAGTACAAGACAGATGGTGTTCAACAGAGGAGAGGTAACTACTGACCAGGAATGTTAGTATCGTGAATGGAAAAAGAGGCAGGTCTATCAGAGAGGCAAAGGTGGTGTGAGGGGCCGGTACTACCACTGTCTGAGCCCTCCCTCTCATGGGCAATAGAGTCAGGCGTTAATCCGGAGATTCTTAGTCCCCCATGATGCTGGGGACTAAAGGCCATACGTCTGTTGCACTTATGGAAGCTAATGCTCAATCCTACTGAAGACATAGAATCTAATGCAACAAAAGTCTTACGGGTGAACCAGAGGTTATGTAAACAAATTATACTGAAGAAAACATGTTCACTGTGACTTTTGGAAAAGTTTTAAAAGCAAGAAAGAAGCCAGTTTGTTAGCGTCCTATTGAAGCAGAAGAGAACATAACAAGAGGAAAATTACTGTAAACTATTAGTTTGTGAGCTGGACCAACTGGGATCTGAAAAATCGGCTTGCCAAATGTCTAAATGAATGGCGTTTCTCGTTGTCATTCATACTGACCCTAGTACATTAGAGTTACAGTAAAACCTGCAGTTACAAAAGATCTCAATTTGATTAACAATAGCAGTCGACATGTATCAAAATTAACCTCTGACAATTTAACAATCATTTGTTAAATATATGTCAAATTACGTTTTATATTAAAACCTTCCACTATAGACAGAAGCCTATACCAGGCTAAGGTAGAGGGACGGGCCGTCTATAGACAGAGGTCCATACCAGGCTAATGTAGGGACGGGCTGTCTATAGACAGAGGTCCATGCCAGGCTAAGGAAGGGACGGGCTGTCTATAGACAGATGCCTATACCAGTCTAGGGTAGGGACGAGCCGACTATGGACTGAGGCTCATACTAGACTAAGGAAGGGACCGGCCCTCAATAGACAGAGGCCTATACCAGGCTAAGGGAGGGACGGTCCGTCTATAGACAAGGGTCCATACCAGGCTAAGGCTAAGGCCTGGCAACGTTGTTGCCACTTGGTGGATTCTCACAATCTGGACCATAATGTTACGACTGATCATCAGTGTGTTAAGGGATCCTTTAACACGTTTTGCATATTCAAAACGTTTAGATATATATAAACAGATCTTGCATATCTAAAACGTTTAAATATGTATAGAAAATGTGCATTTCTTGTCTCAGTTTGCTGTTCTGTCTTACCTGTATGTGAGAGTTCTCACAGAACTCAGATGTTCTGATGGTGTGAAGTTCATTACAGAGGTATGGTTACAGTTGCGTGTCAATACAGCTAATACCCCTAGTCCACACTCCTGGCGAATGGTAAATGTTCAACTTGGGTTAATTAAAAAACTTGTGATAATTGGAGAAGTTTACAGAATGAGGCAGGAGCGGGACTTTGGGAATTACGTAAGAATATCACAAAGTCGGGTGCGATTGTCTCTCTGTCTGTCTGTCTGTCTCCGTCTTACAGGGAAGTCAAGGAGACGAATTACAGTTGGGAAATAACTGGTTTGATCGTTAAATAATTATGTTTGGCAGTTGTGTATCTTTCTCTTAACTACGCCATCCAACTGCTTAAGATTTTGTCAGTTCATTTTAATATTGGACGATTTTGCATTCAGGAGCTCCAGGAATTCCATGACCTTCCCAAGTTCCCAATAATATTGTTGTCATTAGAAAATGGAATGTAAGACCTGCAGGATGACACACTGGACGACCCACTACTGTTGACCTAATGACCTGCATGACGTCACACACTGTAAGGTGACCACCAGCCACACCGGACGACCCACCATTGTTGACCTAATGACCTGCATGACGTCACACACTGTAAGGTGACCACCAGCCACACTGGACGACCCACTACTGTTGACCTAATGACCTGAATGACGCCACACACGAACGTGACAATTAGTGGAACATCTCACACAAGTGGCCTTTGTAAAAGACAAAAGCAAAATCAACCATAATTTATTTTTCATGTTTTCCTAAGTTTAAGGAAGAGTATCATGTCGTCCATACAATAATACGGTTCTAGATAAAGCATCATGTTAGAACCTTATTCATATATGACGATTATGAAGGACTAGTTTAAGTCTGCACTTTTGTGATCTGTCAAATTGTTCATTAAACAAATTATCATTTACACAAGGCCACAGAGTCCCTCTACCTTTCTTACGAATAGTTACACATAACAGCTTGAAGCTTGGGGTAAGGAGATTATAAAGCAAAAAGCAACTGACTTCTATAAACGTATGTAGGCAAGGAATATCATCTTATGTGAACATCTACGATTTCCGATGGCGTAGTTCCCTTATGTAGAAGAGAAGTCCCAGAGTGAAGCTTTAAATGTGACGACCCGTGCGTGGGCCCAGCAAAACCAGATTAATATGGTATAACGTTAGCTAGAACAAAAGTCAAATAGTTAAACTTTAAGTCTGACGACCCTTCGGCCCCACAAAACCCAGTTAAGATTGTGTGGCGTTAGCCAAAATAAAGAAAAAACAAAATCCCACATTGACGCTTCAAGTTTGACGATTCATGGCCCCGACTCGAGGGCTCCTACCCCTAGTTTACCTCTACCTACTCCAGCAGGGAGCTCCTACCCCTAGTTTACCTCTACCTACTCCAGCAGGAGGCTCCTACCCCTAGTTTACCTCTACCTACTCCAGCAGGGGGCTCCTACCCCTAGTTTACCTCTACCTACTCCAGCAGGGAGCTCCTACCCCTAGTTTACCTCTACCTACTCCAGCAGGGAGCTCCTACCCCTAGTTTACCTCTACCTACTCCAGCAGGGAGCTCCTACCCCGGACACCATATAGAAAACACAAAATGGAGATATCACTTACCTTAACGAGGTGATTATAGAGCTCCAGTGGAAGTGTTGGTCAGCGATGGACAATTTCCTATTGAAGAGCTGGAGATGACTATGGCTGCTCGATGAATCCAGTTTGGGTCATTTTGTCAGTTTCCTCCGTTCATTGTGGGAAGGAAAATCATTTTCTTACCGTCCCTCCATCACTAGGTAAGTATGATATAATCTCTTGTTGCCAAATTGACTTTCATTAATTTCATGGTACGGAATCTCCAACCTTTTCACAGTTCACCTCACAATGATGTATAATTACCTCGCAAACGAATGAGAACAAATTGGTTTAAGAAGTGGCGTCAGCCTTAAACCACTCGAACAAGTGCACACACAACAAAGTGGCCACATTTGCACATGTCACACGGTAAAAAGAAAAAAAAAATCACATAATTCAAGTTCATCAGAGTTTGCCTCCATAGAAGTAAATGTTTCTTTATCATTTTGTCATAACGAATTGTATGATTTATTCACAGAGAGCTGAAGTTCAAGTATTGCACTGCACCATTACGAGAAAAGATATTCCCCACACCGATCTTCAAGGATATTGACCGTTAAATCATGAACACTGAAGGAGCGACCTCCACACTCACTGACCTATTTCCCGCCACTAATTCTAACCAAATCAAAGTAAACAGAAATGTGCGCCTGCGTCACTTCAGGCCGAGTATGCGCAAGAGGTAAAAGTTACACTGAGCATGCGCAACGGGTGAATCTTACTACTCTGAGCACGAACGAAAGTGAAAGTTTGGCCGAGTCTGCGCAGAAGAGGATTTCTTCCTTCATCAGTTAACTTCATCAGTTACTGTATTTTACATGATTTTTTGTGATGTTTTGGGACGAGTCTTATGATTAATGTATTTTGTTCTTTACAGTTTAAATGTAAGCCTGATTCTGCATATATTATACTGGAAGAAATCATCTTTTGCGCAAGCGCGCCAAAAATTTTCCCTTCGCGCATGCTCAGAGTGAGCGTCATCTCTTGCGCATGCTCAGAGTGAGCGTCACCTCTTGCGCATGCTCAGAGTAAGTTTCCGTACCATGAAATTAATGAAAGTCAATTTGGCAACAAGAGATTATATCATACTTACCTAGTGATGGAGGGACGGTAAGAAAATGATTTTCCTTCCCACAATGAACGGAGGAAACTGACAAAATGACCCAAACTGGATTCATCGAGCAGCCATAGTCATCTCCAGCTCTTCAATAGGAACTTGTCCATCGCTGACCAACACTTCCACTGGAGCTCTATAATCACCTCGTTAAGGTAAGTGATATCTCCATTTTGTGTTTTCTATATGGTGTCCGGGGTAGGAGCTCCCTGCTGGAGTAGGTAGAGGTAAACTAGGGGTAGGAGCTCCCTGCTGGAGTAGGTAGAGGTAAACTAGGGGTAGGAGCCCCCTGCTGGAGTAGGTAGAGGTAAACTAGGGGTAGGAGCCCCTGCTGGAGTAGGTAGAGGTAAACTTCAGTGAATGTATTGAATTACATGGTCTCCATCATGCCTTTTGTTGTTGTCATTGAATGATCTGCCGTATCTTCACAGTCACCTGATTTTACTACATGACAAATTCAGTCAACACGACCGTGACAATTAGTGGAAGATCTCACGCAAGTGACCTTTGTAAAACACGAAGGAAAAATCACCCACAACTTGTTCTTTATATTTTCCCTGAGGCAATATTCCTTTCATACAATGATACGGCTTTATATAATGCATTATGTTAGAGACTTATTCAAATATGAGTATCATAAAGCTTTGAAAGTGCTAATGGGTGATGATGACTCATTGATCATGGGAAAATAAAGTTTGATAACTACTTATACGAGACCAGTGACAACCCGGCAAGACGAAGTCAATTATATTATGTAACTTTATAACATCAACAAAGGTTTTGGTAACTCTGTAGCTTAACTTGGCACTTTTGTGATCTATCAAATTATTCGTTAAACATATTCTATGTTCATAGAGCCACATAGTTCCTCTTCGTTTCTTACGAATAATTACAGATTACGGTGTGAAGCTTGAATAAAGGAAATTATAATGCAAAGAAAGGATTGACTATAAAAGTATGTAGGAAAGGAACATTGATTTATGTAAACAAGTCTACGGTTCATACGGTGTAGTTCTCTTATGGAGAAAATAAGTCCCAGAGAGAAGCTTTAAGTTTAACGACCCGTGCGTGGGCCCAGCAAAACCCGATTAAAATCGTCTGGACCTGACAGAATAAAAGTCCCAGATTGAAGCATTAAGTTTGAAGACGCCTGGGCCCCGTAAAACCCGATTAGAATAGTTTGGCGTTAGGCAGACAAAGTTCCTGAGGGAAACTTAAAGTCTTATGACCTGCGCGCACCTCAAAATCAGATTTAAGAAATCGTAAAGAAAAGTTTTAAGTTTGACGACCCGTGGGCACTGTAAAATCCGATTATAATCGCCTGGCATTAGCCAGAAGAAAAGTCCCAAAGAAATGCTTTAGTTTGACGACCCATGGACCCTCAAAAGCTGAACAAAATCGTTTTGCGTTCGTTGAAATAAAAGTGCCACACTGAAGCTCTCCTCTGATGGCCCTTGGAACCAGCATGAGCTGGATAAAATCGTAAGGTGATCTCCAGAATAACATTCAGAAAGTGAAGCTTTATTCTAATGACCCGTGCAGCCCGCTAAAGCTGAATGAAATAGTCTGGCGTCGGTCAAATCTAAATTCCCAAATTGAAGATCTACTTTGATTACATGTGAAATCCAGAAAAAAAAAAACGCAAATCTTTTTTAGTGTCGAGCTAAAATGATACTCCCAAAGTGAAGCTTTACTTTGATAAACATTGGAACCCACAAAAACTAAATAAAATCATCTGGCATCATACCAAATAATTATCCGAAAGTGAAGGTTTACACTAATGACCCGTGGAAGCCAACAAAAGTTGATGAAAGTCAGCTTTAATTATCTGTCAGCTTTAATGATTTGTAGATCTCACAAAAGTTGAATTAGTTTGGCGTCGGCGAAAATAAAGTTCTAAAATTGAAGCTTTACTTTGATGTTCCTTAAAGCTCGAAAAAAAATCGTCTGACCTCGGTCAAAGTAAAATTGCCAAAGTGATGCATTCCTTGGATTACCTGTGGAGCCCAAAAGGTTATTATTCTCGGAGGCGAGACTTATTCCCGGGTTCATAAGACTTTCTTGGTTCTATTTTGGAGTGAGGCATAATTCGTGAGGCCACAGCAGTGTGATGGGTGTGTTTATGAGGGCAAATATTGTGTGTGTGTGTGTGTAGTGTTTTGAAAGCAAAATGATGGAATGAAAGAGGGATAGACGAAAGAAAGACGAGAAATCCGTTATCTTCACTGTACGAGAGAGAGAACGTCCATCCTCGTATGGCTGGTCTCCACACACAAATTGTGGGAAGCAGCAGCCTTAACGTCGGTGGCTTCGTCTCTAACACACGTCTGTCGCTCACTGCACAACACACGACCTCAACTCACTCCCTGACGCACGTCGGAGACTAACGCCCCGCCCCGCACCCTGACACAAGTGGGTGGCTCCGTGTCTGACACACGCCCTCATCCCTGACTGACGTGGCTAGTTCACACCTCGACCCGTCCAAGGTTTACCCCCTGTCAAACTTACCCCCTGACGTATGAAGGAGAGGCACGTCCTGACAGGCGACAGCGGGTCACTCCCTGACGCCTGACGTCATGTTGGCTGACTGCCTCTTGTGACGTCTGCGGTCAACTGAGGCTGACTGGACTGCGGACCGTGACTGGCAACTCCGTAGTTTGACTGGAACTCTGTAAATGACCCGTGTGTTAGTTTTCTATATTAATGAAAATATTATATGAAGGCATATTTATCTGTTAACATACATTATTATATTGAGTTAAATTACCCTATTTTGTATTTAACATTTACCAGCATTTCTGTGTTGGTAATAAGATTTTTAAGTCATGGGTACATTATACCTTCTCACTTTACCATCAATTTTTGATAATATACTTAATATTGGTTGCAAATTACAGGATAAAACTTAACAGAATAATAGTGTTAATCTAACCATTTCTGTTAATTGTTTCCGTTTCTTCCACTAGCACAAGGAACATCAAAAGGACCCACTGGTCTGTTTGTATATTGCAAACCCAAAACATAATTAGCCATTTCGATGGTGAGCTAAACTTGTAATTTACTCAAACAACCGTGTGACTGTAATAACCTGTATGGCTGGTTACACGTTCGACCAAGCACAAGCTGTCACTTGAATAATATCATACACTAAATTCTTTGTCTACTGACGTCTTACATGTTCTATATTTTCTGCCTGTGATAACTACAATAAGAGACGTCAACTCTTCCCAGTACACCTAAATATAGTTCATCAGTCATTCAACAACTGGTTACAACCATTACAAATGTGACTCATAAACCTGGCTACAAGTACGACCTTTGTTTATGGAAATATCAAGCATCTCCTAGCCGAGAACACGAAGCTAGCTGGGAGCTACCTAGCTGGCTGACAGCTACCTACAAGCCGTCCGAGAGCTAAGGACCAGGTTGGCAGCTACCTTGCCGGCCGGCCAGTGGCCACACATGCTAACCTTCTAACCCTCACTAGTGTCACTCACCTGAGTGACTCAGTGACCAGCGTCTTACCTCTGTAGTTCCCTGAGTGACGGCTCCACCACTTCACTTGCCGGAACCCTCATCGCACGACCCTCACTCACCACCACAACCCAGCAAATGGAGACAAGATCCCACAACGTAGTGACACGTCACGGTTCACCTTCGGTTCCGAAACTCTGAAATGAACCCGCTCGTCAGCCATTTCGAAACAGAAGTGGGGCTTCACTGTCTCGTGAAGCGTTGTCTCAGTCCGGTAAAGTGACTTGCATACCCTTTATGTAACGCTCGTTTTGGACTCCATACTTCCTAAAGAGCCATATATGTATGCATAATGAGTATGTTATTAACAACTATACGTAGGAAAATGATTCTTTTATGGATAAAAAGATGAATGTTGAATAGTATTGAACATGAGTCAGCCCAAGTCACAGTCAACGTGACAATTCGGACTCAGGTATCGTCCACCTTTCAGAATAATTCGTACCATTTTGACGTCAGTCAACTTTTAAATACTGTTTTACTGCCATATTTCTCTATCGTATACCAAGACGTAAGACAAAATGCGATCAATATAACATTCCATCCTTGACAGTGCAATTACAACTACTATATTCTTCATAACTGACGATTAAATACACATCTCCAAAGTTGTTTCATCGTCAGACACCATCATAGAAAATGGAATTATGTCGAGGGGTTGGGTAAACCAATATGTTCTTATAGTACTTCCCAAATGTGTTATGATCAGTACAAACTGGATCAACATAATGCTGTGAGGGTGGCGTGTTGGCTTCGTGGTTCGTGAAATTTATTTTCTGTCTTTGAAAATTATCTTTTTCTGTAATGGCGTTTGGTGCCGCCAAAGGGGATTTCAATTAATCCTTCAATTAGTGTCTTTATTTTTGGATGGCGCCACGCCAATCTACTGGCCTTTGGCACCCCCAAAAGGGCTTCAAAGTAAACCTTCAATTTGTTTCTTTTCCGCTGGATGCCGCTTTCCCCCTGTGATAGCCTTTGGCGCCGCCAAAGGGGATTTAAAGTAAACATTCAATTTCCTTCTTTATTTTTGGATCCCCTCATGCCACTCTATTGGCCTTTGGCACCCTCAAAGAGCCTTTAAAGTAAACCTTCCCTTTGTCTCTTTACCTTTGGATACCTCTATGCCCCTGTAATGGCCTTTGGTGCCGCCAAAGAGGATTTAAATTGAAACTTCAATTTCCCTCTTTGATTTTGAATAACTTCAAACCACTCTACTGGCCTTTGGCAACCCCAAAGAGCCTTTAAAGTAAACCTTGAATTTGTGTCTTTACGCTTGGATGCCCATAACAGCGTCCAAAGAGAAAGAAACGGACTGAAGATTTACCCTTTGAGGGTGCCAAAGGCTAATAGTGATACGAGGCAGCAACCAGAAATAAACTCGGAAATTGAAGGTTTAATTCAAATCCCCTTTGGCGGCGCCAAAGACCATTACAGGGGCATAGCGGCATCCAACGGGAAAGAAACAAATTGAAGGTTTACTTTGAAGCCCCTTGGGGTTGGCAAAGGTCAATAGAGTGGAGTGGTGGCATCCAGAAATAAAGTGACAAATTGAAGGATTAATTGAAGTCCTTTTTGGCGGCGCCAAAGGCCATTACAGGGGCCATAATGGCATCCAAAGGGAAAGAAACAGTTTGAACGTTTAACTTAAAGACCCTTGGGCGTTGGCAAAGCTCAATAGAATGGCGTAGCGGCATCCAAAAAAAGAGGGAATTTTAAGGTTTAATATGAATCCCCTTTGGCGGCGCCAGAGGCTAATACAGGGACCTAGCATCGTCCAAAGTGAAAGAAACAGATTGAAAATTTACCTTATAGCCCCCTTGGGGATGGCAAAGGCCGATAGAGTGGCGTGGCGGCATCGAAAAACAAAGAGGGAAATTGAAGGTTTAATTTAAATCCCCGTTGGCGGCTCCAAAGGTCATTACAGGGGCATAGCGCGTCCATCGGGAACGAAGCAATTTGAAGGTTTAATTTAGAGCCCTTTTGGGGGTGCTAAAGGCCAGTAGAGTGGCGTGGCGGCATCCAAAATAAAGGGAGAAATTGAAGGATAAATTGATCCCCTTTGGCAGCGCCAAAGGCCATTACAGGGGCTTATCGGCTTCCAAAGGGAAAGAAACAGATTGAAGGCTTACCTTAAAGCCCCTTTGGTGTTGGCAAAGGCCAATAGAGTGACGTAGCGGCATCCAAAAATAAAGAGGGAAATTGACAGTTTAATATAAATCCCCCTTCGGGCGCCAAAGGCAACAACAAGAGCGTAGCAGCGGCCAAAGTGAAAGAAAAAGATTGAAGATTTACCTTAAAGCCCCTTTGAGGGTGCCAAAGTCCAATAGAGTGGCATGGCGGCATCCAAAAATAAAAAGAGAAATTAAAGGTTTTCTTTGAATCCCATCCGGTGGCGCCAAAGGCAATTACAGGGGCATAGCGGCATCCAAAGGCAAAGAGACAAATGGAAGGTTTACTTTAATGCCTCTTTGGGGATGCCAACGGCAGATAGAGTGGCGTGGACGCATCCAAAAATATAGAAGGAAATCGGTTTTATCTATATCCCCTTTGGGGGCGCCAAACACAATTAAAGGGGAATAGCAGCATCTAAAGGGAAAGAAACAAATTGAAAGTTTACTTGAAAGACCCTTTGGGGGTGCCAAAGTCCAATAGAGTGGCATGGCGGCACCGAAAAATAAAAAGATGAATTGAAGTTGCGAAGGATCGTCACTTGCTTTTATAACGCTCTCAAACCAAGTAACTCGAGTGATTGCACACTCCAAGCCCTAGCTTCGTTGGTTGGTTATCCAGTACATACCAGCCAACAGCTGAGAGTCGGAAGTTGTCCAGCTACGTTTACTGGTACAGCAGGGCAACTACTAAAGGGCAATCCCCTACGACTGAAGCACAGCAGCAGTGTCCACCAACTGACTGCAGTCCTCTGCTTCCTTCGGGCGGCAGCACTGTGCGATCAAAAGCCGGAGCGTCCATCCCTGTCACGGGTTTTCGCTTCGTGGTACCCGTCACGTATAACCCATTCCTTAGGAATAGCGTACCAGCCTCTGTCGGTATGTCGGGTACCAATTACAGTCATCAGGGAACGGCTGACGACCGTTCACCCACTTGCCCACATTGTGGGAAGACCTTTGCCAGCTTTCGGGGCCGTAGGGTCCACGAAAGGCAGGCACATGCCAACTCCTTCCACCAGGAGTTGGCACGTTCTATCCAGGGCTCGATGGTCTGACGAGGAGGTGGAGCTCCTCGCCAGGGCTGAGGCTGGGATGGCAGCTGGTCCCTCACTGGTTGCCGGGCTGGTCGAAGTGATCAAAGGTCTCCGACGCAAAGCGTCGTATAAGACCAGGGTTCAGGAACTGACATTGAACCTTGACCTCCTCCAGGAAACTGGCGTAGGCGAGGTGATGGATGGTGTGCCGAGTGAGAGGCGTGTCCCATCCACAAGGAGAGGCAACACGCGGAGTGGCACCCCGGAGGATGCACCGCGTACAGGGATGTACGTGTGTGCGGAACCCAGTGATGAGAACCCTGCAGAAAATCTGACGGCGGCGTCTCCCACGGTTTTATCTGTCCCAGCTGCTCTGCGGGTCCCCCAATCCCAATCAATTGTTTCCTTTGTGGCGGAGACTGTCGCTTATCTCGACGCATTAGGACCTGGCCCCACAAATCCATCGTGGGGCGAGAACATCCTAAATCCAGCCCTCGACCACTTGCGTCAGGGTGACAGCCTCGCCGTGATCAGGGCAGCCGCAGAGCACGCCACACACGTGATAAGCTCCTGTGGTTCGCCCGAAGACCTGCCGGAATCGTGGTGGAGGGGATTCAAGGCCGTCAGCGAACTCTGGCCGCGTACGCCGCGCGGAGGAGGTTCCTTTGCGTGGAAACCGCCTTAGAAGGGAACAGTACCGAAAAGTTCAGAGACTCTATCGAGAGAATAGGTCTTTGGCCGCTGGACTGGTCCTCAAAGGCGATTGGGAGGTACCGCCAACTTCGGTTGCGCCGGAACGCCTCAATCCCTTTTGGGGGGGGCTCTTTTCTCTCGACCGTCTGAGCCGGATGAACGTGCCATCACCGACTGCGATCCAGAATATGGACAACTAGCAGAGGTCGTCATCGTAGGTGAGGTAGCACACCACCTCAAAGCCACCCGAACATCTGCCTCTGGTCCTGATGGGATGTCGACTCGATTGCTGAAGTCCATTCCTCCGAGGATCCTGGCCAAAATGTTTAACCTGTGGCTAGCTACGTCTGCTTTGCCGGAACCACTGAAGGCAAATAGAACGGTGCTGATACCCAAGGTACCTAACCCTACTGAACCCAAGGTACCTAACCCTACCGAACCCAAGGACTATAGGCCAATCACCATCTCCTGTGCCGTAGTCCGCCTGCTCCACAAAATCTTGAGCAGCCGCATCTCGAGCCTCGTCCAGATCGATGAAGCTCAAAGGGCATTCGTTCCAGTGGACGGATGCCTTGAGAACCTCACGATCTTGGATGCGATCGTCGGTCGTGCGCGGGCACACGCCCACGGTGTGCACCTGGCATTCCTCGACATGGCCAAAGCATTCGATAGTGTTAACCATAGCACTATCGAGCTGGCCATGTCGCGGAAGGGCATCCCAGCCCTCGTCAAGGCATATATTATGTCGACGTATGACCGAGCCTTCACTCACATCGAAGGCAGCGACGAGATGTCGGAGAAAGTAAACATGACTCGTGGAGTCAAACAGGGTGACCCATTATCACCAATTCTCTTCAACCTTGTGATTGACGAGGGGATCGCAAGGTGAAGGAGACTGGTTTAGGGGTTAGGTTGGGTGACTAGAAGGTATCAGCACTGGCGTTTGCCGATGATTTGGTTCTGGTAGCGCAATCGCCCACTGGCTTGCAGTAGGCAATGGACGTGATGGCAGAAACCCTCGCGGGGGGTGGACTTCAAGTCAATCCAGGGAAGTGTCGTACCCTCAGCATTGAGGTCGACGGCAAGCGTAAGACTTGGTACGTCAATAAGAATAGGACGTTCCAAGTCTTGGGCAGCGCTGTCGGATCCATGAGCGCTGAGGACGAGTATAAGTACCTCGGCGTTCTTGTCGGGGCCGGGGGTCGGCGAAAATCCTACGGCGCCCTGCTAGAAGGGCTCCACAACATCACCAGAGCCCCTCTAAAACCTCAACAGCGGATTGCGTTGCTTGTGGGAGATCTGGTGCCCAAGCTCATGCATCGACTGGTGTTGGGGGAAGTTTGTAAGACACAATAAGCACGTATGGACAGGCAAGTGCGAGTGGCGATTCGCCGCCTGGCTGCGCCTAGCCCATGACGTGCCTTGTGCATACTTCCACTCGGCAGCTGGAGATGGTGGGCTGGGTATAGCGGACTTTGTCTCGACCGTCCGGCTGAACAAACAAGCCAGGTTCGAGAAGTTACCTAGACCGACCCGGTGCTTCAGGCGGCTGTCCGGAAGCCTGCAGTGTTGAGCAAGCTGCAGCGCTGGACTGGACCCGCGTGCATTGCTGGTAGACAGGCGGGTAATAAACCCGAACGCCTACACGTATGGAGGGCCAATCTGGTCAGCACCGTCGACGGAGCGGGTCTCGCTCCATCTGCTGCCGTGCCTCAGGTTAGCAGATGGGTGAATAGCGGGAACCGTTTCCTGTCCGGTTCTGATTACGTGAAGGCCGTCCAAGTGAGGATAGGCGCCTTACCCACCTCTGCCAGGGCGTCCAGAGGCCGGCCCGAGATCAAGGGCCTCTGTGACACCTGTCAGAAGCCAGGTACGCTCGGGCACATCGCACAGATGTGTCCCCGTACCCATGGCGGGAGAGTAAAGAGGCACGACAACATCAGTGCCTATTTGGCCGGACGATTGAGGCAGAGGGGTTACGAGGTGTCCTGTGAGCCGCGCATTCCGGTTGTGAGGTCCTTTCGGAAGCCGGACATCGTGGCTTCCAAAGGTACAGAGGCCTACATAATTGATACTCAGGTCTCTGGGGTCCATTTCGCGCTTTCAGCTGCACACCAGCATAAGTGCAGCTACTACGGCACCCCGGAAGTCTTACAAGGCGTAAGGGAATTCACCGGAAAGGGCACCGTGCATGTAACATCTGCCACATTGAATTGGCGTGGCGCATGGTGCCAAGAAAGCGCGAGTGCTCTCGTAGGGTTAGGGCTGACGTACCAGGACCTTGAGGTGTGCACGGTCAAAGCCCTAACCTGGATCCACTCCCTTCATAGGATGTGGTCCAAGAGCACAGGTTAGCAATCGGAGCCTGCCTTGTCCATCTGGTGTCGGCCACCGGGCAGGCGAAGGTCATCTCCCCTTTGTTGGCTTGGAGTGTGCGGGATTAGGCTGTTCTCCCGTGGCTCCAATGGCAGGTACCAGTTCCTGAGGTCGGGTTGTTGGACGGACGGTGGACGCCTTGGCAGGGTTGCCCATTGCTTCCGTGCGACAGGCCGTACTGGAAGGTGAGCGGTGCTGGAAGGTCGCTGTGTCTTAAGTCGGTAAGGTATATTTCGAACCATCATCCAACTACCACCTCTCAACTTACCTCTACCTATGCTATCAGCAATCTGATCTTAAATCTTCCTCTTATTGTGTCCATACAGTCTTCCTTCAATTAACAACTTCTTTCACTATCTACATGTAGATTGGTCGCTTACCGACAACCACCCCTGTTTTTGTAGTATAAAATTACAAAAAAATAAATAAAGCACAGTAGTAATAGTAGCTAGACTTTCCTGCACGGCCCAATCACTAATTGGGAATCTATGAAGAAAGTGAAAGTTTACTTGAAAAACCCTTTGGGGGTGTCAAAGTCCAATAGAGTGGCATGGCGGCATCCAAAAATAAAAAGAGAAATTGAAGGTTTAATTTACATCCCCTTTCCGGAACCAAGGCAATTTACAGGGGCATAGCAGCATACAAAGGCAAATAGACAAATGGAAGGTTTACTTTAATTCCCCTTTCGGGATGCCAAAGGCCAATAGAGTGGCGTGGAGGCATCCAAAAACATACAGGGAAATTGAAGGTTTCATTTAATCCCCTTTTGCGTCGCCAAAGGCCATTACAGGAATAGCGGCATCCAAAGGAAAAGACACAAATTGAAAGTTTACTTACAAGACCCTTTGGGGGTGCCAAAGTCCAACAGAGTGGCATGGCTGCATCCAAAATAAAAAGAGAAATTATAGGTTTAATCTAAATCCCCTTTGGCGGCACCAAAGGCAATTACAGGGGCATAGCGGCATCGAAAGGCAAAGAGACAAATGGAAGGTTTACTTTGAATATCCCTTTGGAGGTGCCAAAGGCCAATAGAGTGGCTTGAAGGCATCCAAAATATAGAGGGAAATTGAAGGTTTAATTCAAATCCCCTTTGGCGTCGCCAAAGGCCATTGCAGGGGAATATCTGCATCTAAAGGGAAAGAGACAAATTGAAAGTTTACTTAAAAGACCCTTTGGGGTTGCCAAAGGCCAACAGCTTGGCATAGCGGCATCCAAAATTAAAGAGAAAAATGGCCAAAAGCCATTAAAAGGGCAAAGCGGCATTCAAAAGCAAAGAGACTAATGGAAGGTTTACTTTAAAGCTCCTTTGGGGGTGCAAAAGGCCAACAGATTGGCTTGAAGGCATCCACAAATAGAGAAATTGAAGGTTTAACTTAAATCCACTTTGGTGGCGCCAAAGGTCATTACAGGGGAATAGCTGCATCCAAACGGAAAGAGAGAAAGTGAAGCTTTACTTTAAAGCCCCTTTGGGGATGCCAAAGGCCAGTAGAGTAGCGTGGCGGCATCCAAAAATTGAGAAATTGAAGGTTTCATTCAAATCCACTTTGGTGGCGCCAAAGGCCATTACAGGGGCATAGCGGCGTCCAAAGGGAAAGAAAGTGAAGGCTTACTTTAAAGCCCCTTTAAGGATGCCAAATGCCAGTAGAGTGGCGTGGCGGCATCCAAAAATAAAGAGAGAAATTGAAGGTTTAATTTAAATCCCCTTTGGAGGCGCCAAAGGCCATTACAGGGGCATAGCGGCGTCCAAAGGGAAAGAAAGTGAAGGTTTACTTTAAAGCCCCTTTAAGGATGCCAAATGCCAGTAGAGTGGCGTGGCTGCAGCCAAAAATAAAGAGAGAAATTGAAGGTTTAATCTAAATCCTCTTTGGAGGCGCCAAAGGCTATTACAGGGGCATAGCGGCATCCAGAGTGAAAGAGACAAAGTGAAGCTCTACTTTAAAGCGGCATTCAAAAATAAAGGGGGAAGTTGAAGGTTAAATCTAAAGCCCTTTTGGCGGCGGCGAAGGACATTATAGAGGCATAATGGCATCCAGAGGGAAAGAGACAAATTGAAGGTTTACGTTAAAGCCCCTTTGGGAATGTCAAAGGCCAATAGAGTGGCGTGGTGGCATCCAAAAATAAAGAAGCAAATTTAAAGTTAAAAAAAATGCAGCAGAAGGGAATCTAAAGGTATAGCAGAAGATAATCTGGAGGAGGAAACAAGTTGGAGGTACAGCAGTAGACAACCTGGAGGTACAGCAGAGGACAACCTGGAGGTACAGCAGAGGACAACCTGGAAGTACAGCAGAAGACAACCTGGAGGTACAGCAGAAGACAACCTGGAGGTACAGCAGAAGACAACCTGGAGGTACAGCAGAGGACAACCTGGAGGTGTAGCAGAAGACAACCTGGAGGTACAGCAGTAGACAACCTGGAGGTACAGCAGAAGACAACCTGGAGGTACAGCAGAGGACAACCTGGAGGTACAGCAGAGGACAACCTGGAGGTACAGCAGAAGACAACCTGGAGGTACAGCAGAGGACAACCTGGAGGTACAGCAGGAGACAACCTGGAGGTACAGCAGAAGACAACCTGGAGGTACAGCAGAGGACGACCTGGAGGTACAGCAGAGGACAACCTGGAGGTACAGCAGAAGAAAGCTGGAGGCGCAGCAGAAGACGACCTGTAGTACAGTAGAAGACGACCTGGAAGTACAGCAGAAGACGACCTGGAGGTACAGTAGAAGACAACCTGGAGGTTCACTGGAAGACGACCCGTAGGTACAGTAGAAGACGACCTGTAGGTACAGGAGAAGACGACCCGTAGGTACAGTAGAAGACAACATGTAGGTACAGTAGAAGACGACCTGTAGGTACAGTAGAAGACGACCTGTAGGTACAGTAGAAGACGACCTGTAGGTACAGTAGAAGACGACCTGTAGGTACAGTAGAAGACGACCTGTAGGCACAGTAGAAGACGACCTGTAGGTACAGTAGAAGACGACCTGTAGGTACAGTAGAAGACGACCTGTAGGTACAGTAGAAGACGACCTGTAGGTACAGTAGAAGATAACCTGTAGGTACAGTAGAAGATGACCTGTAGGTACAGTAGAAGACGACCTGTAGGTACAGTAGAAGATAACCTGTAGGTACAGTAGAAGATGACCTGTAGGTACAGTAGAAGACAACCTGTAGGTACAGCAGATGATGACCAGTAGTTACAGCGAAACACAACCTACGGGTACAGTTGAAGACATACTCTAGGTTCAATAAGAGGCAACAGGTTACTATATAGTAAGGCGTATCAAAGGGTCATAAAGAATGACAGTATTGTTAAGAAAGAAGAATTATCATTATATGAGATCCCATCTTATAACACGTTATAGGATACTATAAAGAGACAATATAAATCTTATACCACGAAACATATGAAAAACATACACGTGAGTGGAATCCACTGGTCTAAAAGATGATGATAAACTCAGCCTATGTAACGCAGCACAGGAGGAAACATTACTGAGTGAACTGTAAGAAATATATGATGAAATCGTCCTAACATGTCTGTGCTGACGTCAAAACTATTTTGAAGTCGACATCATCAGGCCGACCTGATCATGGAACAGTGACGTCACTACATCAGGTGACGTCACCAACATATATAAACACAACGTGTAAAAAAGTTGAGGTGAAAACTTGGGCTGAAATGCAGAGGCGTGTTAACACTCTCAGGTCTGAGGCAGGCGACTCCCACCCTCCCACCCGCTCACGGTCTCGGGGTCTCCATGTACTTCACCCTACCAGCTAAACATGTTGACGTCTTTTCTGATAATATACGATCTATCTCAGACAAAATTATCTATTTCTTCATCAAAATGATCATACAAAGCTCATTTAGAGTTTCTTTTAAATCAATGTATATGAAAAACTAAATATCTCGATACGTAATCATGTAATCAAAGTATATTCTTAATGCTCTTATGTAAAAAAATGTATAGCTTCCATGTAATGTATAGGTAACATAACTATTCACTCATATCGTCTATAAATTTCACCAGAAGTAAAGTATAATAAGGATTTGACGGTAAATCATACGGCAACAACTCCACCCACTTGCGTACTGGGTTTCGTTCAGTGATTCACCGCTGGCGTCAAACATGTCTTATGATTTCAACGAAAACTTGCTTACCTCGTCCAGGTCATGCAACATCCTCAGTATGACTTCTCTATCCAAATGTATTGTAGTATAATACTTTGACCTCCATTTGGCTGCCTCTTGTGACGAACGCTTGTGTGTGATCTTCATGGCATCGACAACTGACTGTTTACACGCTCTGAATGTCTGTAACCAGATGAAGACACTTTAGGATCATTAGTCATTGTTCTTATATCCACTGGCATGTCAACAGTTCTCACACCGTAACACCTTTCAAAAAACAGGATTAAAACCATTGTACAAACACAGATACACACTGGATTCATCCTTAAGTCACCAGTGCGCCGGGTTAACTAACATAAACATCTAACGTCACATATTTGAACGACGGAGAATGTATTTGAGAAGGGTAACTACCCTAGATTACTAATGGTTTTATGAAGACGTGAAATATTGCCGCCACTAACGCCATCTTATGGATAAGCTCGTAACTTGTAAAGGAGAGCGAGTAGAGAAAGGCTAGGGTAAACTAAATTTTCTCGTAAGTGACACTAAGTAAAATGTGCCTAATGGTAAAGCGATCTTATACTGATAATCATGTGTTTTGGTTTTGATTATTGTATTAATATGTATACTATCTTTTATGGTGTTATTGTGACCATTAATACCACCTTTTGGAATCTTTTAAATTTTGGTGGAACTTATCATTTCTTCTTTGCCAAAATTATCAAAACAAAATGCCATCAGATGTCAGACGCAGATAAAGTGATTATTATGACGCTATCTTATCGCTGAGGTACAGTACTATATATCACTTTCATGATAGGCTGGGAGAGTAATATTTCCCAAACAGATCTTCCTCGATTGGACGGATATGCCAGCCATATAATCAAAGGTCCATCCTCTTGAGAAACAGAAAACACGTAGAAAAGCCAGCGATACAAAATAATACCGAATTCAACTTAACACATGACACCTCATACCACCGTTCACGTGTGGAACCCCTGTGAGAGTTAAGCTACCTTGGGGCCCCAGGCACTATATTAGAACCATTAATTCCTCACACTTAAAGATAAGCATGAAATTATAACACTGTATACACAAATCCTATATAAACTGATCACGGAATCGATAGCATTTTGGGTTAACATACAGTAACGCTCATGTGGAATGTATGTTTCTAGATATTTTAATAGCTCGATCCCCTCCAGCATTTGGCGCCATAATAGTCATAAGCATTCAAATCAACTCATCTGTTGGGCAAAAGCATATCCAGTTGTGAAGTGTCTAGTTCGCGAAGTGCATTTAAAGGGTCTTGTCATCACATGTGGCATGCCCTTTGTGCACTGAACATAATGAAGGAATTCATCAGAGAAGCAGCCCTCCAGGTCCTCTGGATATGCCTGTTGCAACCTTGCAGCCATTTGACGTATTTTTGATATTTCCTTCAACAATGCTCACGTTAGTCAGTACACTGACACTAGTACTGACAACTTAATACAAAGCCTTTTCCCGGTCAGTTCCACAGTCAGATGATGTAAATTACATTGATGTGGAAGCCAAACGGTCAGACGATAAACAATGATGTGAAATACATTGATGTGAAATTGGCTTCTTGCTGACTGTGACCGAGTTGTGCTTATATTTTTCTTAATACGCCTTATCCTCCACTAACAACTCACCTTTCGGTTCGTAGCTGCAACAGAGAGAACTTATTTCTCTTATTCATGCAAGCAATGTCATACACTTTGGTACAGGTCATAAGTGCACAATCCTTGGCTTGCAACAGCTTCCTGTCATCAGTTGCGTATTAAGGACCCTGAGGCCAGAATATTCTTGCTCACCTTCCACTCACCTTCCTTGGGTTCTTTGAAGGATATCATAATGAGACTATGTCTAATGTACATAGTATTTATTTCTAAACGTAACTACACAAGCTTGGAACATTTCCAAATACCTGGTATGTTTAACAGTCATGAAATCATAAAGGAATGATAATATAAGGAAAATCGGATCATCTCATTTTCAGAGCCGCCCAGGATATTACGCCCTTGGATAATCTACAGAAAATCAAATTCCCTTACAGAGATGAGTACACCCTGACTTACTGATTTACCTGTTTATTTACCTTGAAATAAATGCTGATATTTATCTAAAGGACAATCACCACAGTGTATTACGCCAATATTTCTCCCAACAGGAGAATGATGTGCTTTATATTAAAGTTAATTAAACAAAGTTGCCTTCACTTACAGTGACAGTCGGAGTGGTCAAGGGTAGGGGAGTCACTGTCTGTGTTATGGTTAATTCATTCATGCCTGTGTACTGACCAGCCCATCCTCACCTGTGCAGAGGATGACCCACTAATCTGTGTACTGACCAGCCCACCCTCACCTGTGTAGAGGATAACCCAATACTCGTAGTGTACTGACCAGCCCATCCTCACCTGTGCAGAGGATGACCCACTAATCTGTGTACTGACCAGCCCACCCTCACCTGTGTAGAGGATGACCCAATACTCGTAGTGTACTGACCAGCCCACCCTTACCTGTGCAGAGGAGGGCCCACTAATCTGTGTGCTGACCAGCCCATCCTCAAATGTGTAGAGGATGACCCACTGCTCTTTGTGTACTCACCAGCCCACCTTAACCAGTGTATAGGAGAACAAACCCATGTTAGTGTACTAGCCAAGTTCCTCATCTCTGTGGCTTGGCCTGCCCACCCACCATTCATCACAGCTTCTTAATATTACAGTGGTACTCCAGTGCCTTTCTGTGTCTACCATTATCCTACACACCGACCTTAGTTAAATTTTCATGGTCATACTGATTCTATTAAAACCTTCTCACAAGCATATACATAGTTGACTTAAAACATTCAAATATAGAACACAAGAATAATCAAGTATAACTACTGGAAGCCTAATTCTATAAGATTAGATTGCAAAATGTTCTGTATATATTTTCTCAAGATTATAATCTGTAGTTGTTTATTATACTGACGGCTGAAAGTTGTAACTCGTGCTGGAATGTAACAGTATGGAAATCCTGACTTAAAAAAAAGGACCAGGACGTTGTAACACACGTGTGGACCGACATACGAGTGTTTTGAGCTTATTGATAATTGATTATTACCAAGTCCACGATATGTGACCTTCTACCACCAGTGTTCTATATTTACCGGTGGTCTGTGGTGGAACAATGTTTGACACGCCAAGCATAGAAGCAGTGGTGTGTAAGCAGTGAGCAGTGCTTAGTCTATGAGGGTGATAGTGTCTTAAATATCAGAGAAGCGCCAATGTCTTAACGGGATACTCCTCCAGTTAGCTGGGGTACTGAGAGGGGGCCAATACACTACCACCTGAGCCCTCCCTCTCACTGGTGCCAGAGTCACATAATAAAGTGTAGTCAGAGTAGTACACCTTCAGTTTGCAAGGGTCATGGGAGGGGCCAATACACTACCACCTAAGTCCATCACTGGTACCTGAGCAACTCCACCAGTGATGGACACCTGGTGATGAGAGAGACATGACCTAAACAGCTTTAAGTGTGTGAGGATCCCATCAGCTTTGGTGCTGGTACATTAGCGCCTGCCTTTGCACAGTGAGAACAGTGATGCCTGAGCAACATTACCAGTGTCTGGCTCTTAACATCAACACAACTATGCCATAGCAGCTCCAGCAGTGCCTGGCTCTTAGTGGTGAGAACAGCGGTGCCTGAGCAGCTCCAGCAGTGCCTGGCTCTTAGTGGTGAGAACAGCGGTGCCTGAGCAGCTCCAGCAGTGCCTGGCTCTTAGTGGTGAGAACAGCGGTGCCTGAGCAGCTCCAGCAGTGCCTGGCTCTTAGTGGTGAGAACAGCGGTGCCTGAGCAGCTCCAGGAGGAACACGGCGACGCTGGCGGCCCAGGCGAGGATGAGGATGTAGGAGATCCCCTGAAGGTGCTGGAGGGTGAGAAATATGTTGGTCCGCTGCCCCGACGACTTCCTGTTGCTGTCGCTTCCACTCCTTCTCCTTCAGTGACTCCATCTCCATCTATAAATACAATACCTTTAAGCTCAAGAGGAATGAGTGGATTTTCATAGGTAATTCCCTTTCTGTTCACTTCTTTGATTACGATTTTGCTACAGATGTTCCAGTGAAGCAAATTATTACATGGAAGAATGTTACGTTCCTTTGCCACAACTCACCTTTAGGGGATAATCCAACGACATCGTCATGATGCGTCTCTTGTCAATTTTCTGAGGTCAATACAGTCCTGAAATGTATGATGCAGTTGGTCATGATGCCTCTTGCGCATGCTCAGAGTAAGTCTTGCCTCTTGCGCATGCTCTGGGTAAGTCTTGCCTCTTGCGCATGCTCTGGGTAAGTCTTGCCTCTTGCGCATGCTCTGGGTAAGTCTTGCCTCTTGCGCATGCTCTGGGTAAGTCTTGCCTCTTGCGCATGCTCTGGGTAAGTCTTGCCTCTTGCGCATGCTCAGAGTAAGTCTTGCCTCTTGCGCATGCTCAGAGTAAGTCTTGCCTCTTGCGCATGCTCTGGGTAAGTCTTGCCTCTTGCGCATGCTCAGAGTAAGTCTTGCCTCTTGCGCATGCTCAGAGTAAGTCTTGCCTCTTGCGCATGCTCGGAGTTAGTCTTGCCTCTTGCGCATGCTCGGAGTAAGTCTTGCCTCTTGCGCATGCTCAGAGTAAGTCTTGCCTCTTGCGCATGCTCAGAGTAAGTCTTGCCTCTTGCGCATGCTCAGAGTAAGTCTTGTCTCTTGCGCATGCTCAGAGTAAGTCTTGTCTCTTGCGCATGCTCAGAGTAAGTCTTGCCTCTTGCGCATGCTCAGAGTAAGTCTTGCCTCTTGCGCATGCTCAGAGTAAGTCTTGCCTCTTGCGCATGCTCAGAGTAAGTCTTGCTTCTTGCGCATGCTCAGAGTAAGTCTTGCCTCTTGCGCATGCTCAGAGTAAGTCTTGCCTCTTGCGCATGCTCAGAGTAAGTCTTGCCTCTTGCGCATGCTCAGAGTAAGTCTTGCCTCTTGCGCATGCTCAGAGTAAGTCTTGCCTCTTGCGCATGCTCAGAGTAAGTCTTGCTTCTTGCGCATGCTCAGAGTAAGTCTTGCCTCTTGCGCATGCTCAGAGTAAGTCTTGCCTCTTGCGCATGCTCAGAGTAACATTTACAAACAATGAAAATAGATGTGTTTGTTCAGTTTTTTGTTTCAAATGCTCTGTAGAACACTGGTACACATACACTGTACGTAACGGTATGCGAGTATGCTGGAACAAGAAAACTCCAGGTGATAGAGAAATTCGGAGAATATAGAAACTATAACTCTTCACTTAGATTATCTAGTCTATAAGTTCTCATGAAAATTAAAGTATAAGTAAAGCTCTTAGGGGGAGATAATGGGGACAGCTGACTTCATCATGAGCGTCGAAAACAACTCACTTGGGTCCTGAATGTCTCGTATAGACCCCAGCCACATGGAGACGATTTAGAAATGTCAGGCAATAAGGCCAATGCACATGGAGGCCAGTGGACGCCGTCTCCACACATGGAGGCCAGTGGACGCCGTCTCCACACATGGAGGCCAGTGGACGCCGTCTCCACACATAGAGGCCAGTGGACGCCGTCTCCACACATGGAGGCCAGTGGACGCCGTCTCCACACATGGAGGCCAGTGGACGCCGTCTCCACACATGGAGGCCAGTGGACGCCGTCTCCACACATGGAGGCCAGTGGACGCCGTCTCCACACATGGAGGCCAGTGGACGCCGTCTCCACACATGGAGGCCAGTGGACGCCGTCTCCACACATGGAGGCCAGTGGACGCCGTCTCCACACATGGAGGCCAGGTGCTGGTGGTGGTGCTTCACCCTCACACCTGGGGAAAGCTTGAACTTCCACCTCGGTTCTCAGCTCGAGGGTAACTTCACATGGCGATGCCTATTGACGAACGCTTCAGCATCCCACCAACAGTAGGTGTCAACCTGAATTGAAGTTCACGTCTAACAACCACAGCCACAATCACCATCACCACCACAGCCACCACCATCACCACCAGCGGGACCCAAGCCAGCTGTGGGTTGCATGATGAGGTATAGCCACTCACGCTACGTGTGTGTGTCGCTGTTCCACCACCATGCGCCTCCTTAGCTCAGGGGCAGAGCACTGGTCTTGTAAACCAGGGGTCGTGAGTTCGATTCTCACAGGAGGCAACAATGTCTTTAGTGGCTGTTCTTGTGATAATTATTGATGAGTAGAAGTAGTAGTGCAACATACTACCTCAAATATCGATATAACAAAAGCCAATACAACCCCACTGCACCCACCCACCCACCTGCCCGCGCTACCATCATCCCCTACACACACACACACACACACACACCTGCGCTACCATCACAAACACCTACTGCGTCATCCCCTACACACCAACACACACACACACACACACCACACACACACACACACACCAACACACACACACACACCGCAACACACACACCCACCACTGTATCACTGGCAGTAGAGTCCAAAACCTTCTTACTTTCAAGAGTGTATTTCCCTGCTACTGGAAATGGTACAGTCTTGGGCTGTGGGAACCTTTAGACAGAGGTCTTAGCCTACTGACACCAGGAATCTATATACACACACACACATATACATATATATATATATAGCGTTCATGAGACGGCCTTGATCAAAGCCTTAATTACTCGGGCCGTTTCAGATAACCTATACAAAAAGTATATGACTTATGGTAACTCATTATTCTCCCATTAGCTCTCCACCTTTTGGAATCTTTCAGAAATCGTTGACAACCTCCGCCATCCAGCGTCACTATACGTGCCGACACCTGCCTCTATGACGGACCTGCAGACGACAAGGAAGCATCAGCCAACTGTTGTGGGCAGGGTTACCTAGTAACAGCACCAGGATCCCGATCCCTCTATCAAAGAATCAAGTACTGATACTATTGTGGCGTCATCTGACCGCTGAGGTGGCAATGGAGTTAGATCGCTTTCTGGGCACCACGCCACAGTGTGAGAGAGTAATACTACCTACATAAAGTAATAAAGTTTTAAAACAGTTCCACACCGAGAGAAAAGCTTAATGAAATTACTCTCACAGTGAGAGAGAGAGAGTCCAGACAAAAGAAATTATCGGATTTAGCAGCAAGATATAAAATAAAATTCATACCAGTGAAACAATAAAGTAAATTAGTCCCTTTTGTAAACGATGTAAATTAGATTCAGTGTGTGAGGGTGGAGGAGGGAAGGGCATTGTCCTGCAGTGTGTGAGGGTGGAGGAGGGAAGGGCATTGTCCTGCAGTGTGTGAGGGTGGAGGAGGGAAGGGCATTGGATCAGACGACGGTTATAGAACACGCTGAAGGTGCAGGGGAGAGAGAGAGAGAGAGAGAGAGAGAGAGAGAGAGAGAGAGAGAGAGAGAGAGAGAGAGAGAGAGAGAGAGAGAGAGAGAGAGAAGAGGCATGTAAATAGATGGGGTAAAAATGGTAGACTCGTTTATATTCATACGTATAAAAGAGATTTATGGTCAGGGGTTAAGCCCACAGCTCGTGAGCCTTGTGAGCCAGACACAGACCTGGAGAGGTGGTTACTGAGGCACAGAAGGTGAGCCTTATAGGCTCATTGGGTCAGATGGGTTCCCAGCATCTCCCACAGAACATCAACACATCACCATACGAACATCAGCACATTACCATACGAACATCAACACATCACCATACGAACATCAACACATTACCATACGAACATCAACACATTACCATACGAACATCAACACATTACCATACGAACATAAACACATTACCATACGAACATCAACACATCACCCTACGAACATCAACACATTACCATACGAACATCAACACATCACCATACTACAAGACAGTGCAACAAGTCATTAGATCTAATTGTTCTTCATGACCTGTTCCTCTAATCACTGGTCCTGACTAATGGTCGTTTTAGTACATGGCATCAAGGACACGTTCTGCCATGCTTGGCAGGGTCAACATGCCTTGTTGATGATGGTGTTGACGA